>NC_041408.2:61861102-61968602 GCF_900747795.2 Erpetoichthys calabaricus
AATCAAATGACTTCAAAGCAAACTAATTTATGACTAAGTATTCAAGATCTGCTACGTTACTTGACACATATGTCTGGAGCATAGCGTGTTTATTAGTGCTTACACCAAGATTCTACTTACAGATACATTCTCTAACAAGTTACAAACCCCCACATTCCTCCTAGAAATCTCCTGAAAGTTATCATCTTTTTAATGTGAAAATCTAACAGTTTCAAAATACAATAAGGTTGACAAATATTCTCCAAAAATTCTTGGATGATATTTCAAGCTTTAGTAAGTAATGTGGATACCTGGTTGAGGAATCCAGTTTAAACAATATGGTTTCTGATTCAGCTCCTTAGAGTGGACTCTGGACAGCTCCAGGAGTCCATGTTCATATCGTGACCTCATCGCTGTGCGCGTGGAGTTTGCATAAATGGCGACTCTGAATGTCTCAGTCTGGTTACGTTTGGCAGCACACAGTGGTGTACCATCCAGGGACAAATCCTTCCTTGTCTCCCATGTTGCCAAGATAAGGTGACTCCATCTGATCCTAGAACTGGATAAAGTGCGTTCAGTAAATGGTTGGATGTGTTGTTGCTTTAAACATAAGCATCATGTCAATAAATAATTGCAAATGTGATGATTTAAAAAAAAAAAAAAAACTTTCCAGCATTTTGTAAATAAATGATGTGCTGCATACCACATCCTGCAATTTGCAGATTACATTAACATGTATTAATATGGAAATTATTTTAAACTTGCAGTGCCTGGATCTCTCTCTATTTATATATATATATATATATATATATATATATATATATATATATATATATATATATATATATATATATATATAAAGCGAGTCCATCCAGTGTCCATGCCCAGGTGCAACATTGTTTGGCATCCACTAGAGCAGTGCTCCGCAACCTTTTCTCACCTACGACACACCAAAGTTCTTCCTAGAATTCCGCGGCACATGAAAAGCCAAAATATATAGCAGTGGCGTGGTTGGGGGATGTGGTCCGCTCCGAGCGCCAGCTATTTAGGGGCGTCCAAACTACGGTACTTTCCTTTTTTTTTGTTCCTTGAGGAGGCGCAAAAAAAATTTCTTTCAGCTTTGGGCCGTCAAATTTTTCACCGCCCCGGGCAACATGATCTCCAGCTACGCTACTGATATATAGATACTAATTTAATACACAAATTTTACAATAAATTTTCATTTTTTATTATAAGTATACATACATAAAAACTATACAATATTTACTTTTATGCAATCTTAATAATTATTATAACATAATGACTGATTAATGTGATACCTGCGCTTGTTTCAATAAACACAAAAGTTTTATATTCGGCTCAGTATTTGACAGCGCAACCCGAAGTTCTTGGTCAAGATCTTTTAAGCATGACCGCTTATCATTTTTAATTAACACAAGAGTTGTTTGTCTTTTTTGGCGTAACTGGGATGGTTTGAATTTAGATGGCGATTTAGTTTACTGGGTGCCATTGCCTCGTTTGATAGCTGATCGCCGCAAATGATGCATTATGGCTTTGGAGCCGTTTCGTCACCACACCACGAGAATCCATATCGAATGTGGTCTTCGTTGTACTTCCATTTCACAATCTTCTTTGGTTTTTTTTGCAACACTTGTGCTGGGTTCTTCATCATCTGTACGTGAAGACGAATCTTTTCCACGTAAAAATTTATCCATATTTAAAGGGGTATAAAACTAAATATGAATCACACGAAGAACGTTAACCATACACAATTCAGCAACACAACTAATAGTAATGAATGATAACTACTGTCGCAAGACGAGTGAATGCGACGTAGCACGACTAATATGTCGGCTTGAATTGAATCTAGGTGAGGGCACGGAGCGCTCTGCCTATCAAAGCATACTATGGAGTTGTAGGCCCTATGTAGTCGCCAGACGTCGTAGGCGACAGGCGATGGGATTTATTATTTCAGAGAAAAGACATATAAAATTAGGAAACCTTTAAAAGGCTATTTACGCGACTATTTCATTGCACATATTCTCGTTATTGTGTTTCTAAGGAGGACCGTTGAAATATTATTTAGTTAGAAAATTGTCTTATTTGACCACGTCACACCTGTATCGGCTCAAGGCACACCAGTGTGCCGTGGCACACCGGTTGCGGAGCACTGCACTAGAGGATGAAAATGTCCACTGAACAAAGGCAAGTGGCCAGCGTAAAACAGTAAACCGTCAGGCATACCTCTGTATGTCACGTTGTCCAGTCCACAACAGGGCTGGAATGTCTGATGATGTAAGGCAACAAGAAGCACAAAGAATGAGGGATGAAAGGGCTAGAATGTCCAATGAACAAAGACCATAAGAGGCACAAAAAGTAGGATGTAAGGAATATCCAGTGAACAGAGGATTGCAGACGACACAGTCGAAACAGATGGACTTACCATTAAGCAAATTTTAATAAATGGCATTTTGCTATACTAGTATTTGTACAATTGCTACAGCAAATATAACTGTCTTTTGGAAATTCAACATGACCACCATATATACTCATGTATAAGTCGGGTCTTGAAACCCGAAAAATCGATCATAAAATGAGACCCCAACTTATATGCCCGTCAAATTTTGCTTCCTGCAATCTTGCACCAGTTTCTCAGACACATCGAATTTTGTTGCAGCAGCGCAGTTACCAATTTCTTTCACCACTTCAATAACTTTTAATTTAAAACCAGCTTCATATTTTCTTCTGATCGAACGCTCCATCATAGATAAGGGTTGCTCTTACGATAAAGGTTTATGAGGGTGTGAGATACAAAAAAAACAGTACAAAAGTCGCTTCGTAATAGTTCGGGTATTACCGTGTGGTCATGTAGGCACAATACCTAGAAAAAAAAGGCAGTGTGCTCTGTGGTTACACTCTCAGGCGGGCGTTAGCATATCATAATGTCTTGGACCAATAGCACAACTTTTCCACATTCAACTTATATGACCGCCCTTATAAAATACCAGAAATTATACAGTAAAATCAAGCCCCGACTTATACGCGGGAGAATTTAAATGCGAGTATATATGGTAAATACAACCCATGATGAGACCTAAAGATATAGTCTTAGACAAAAACTGTAAACCAGCAAGACTATTTATTGCATTGTTATCTGGATTAGTTAAGAAGAAAATGCTGTACCTGCAGTTTTAAAGGAGAAACCACCCTTTTCCATTAAAAAGACTTGTGTATACTAAATACAAAGTCCTTCCATTAGCCCCAGAATGAGTGATGCTGACTGATGGAAATTGTAATCTCCACACTGGCCCTGGTTTTTTGGGTTGTCCCATTCCAATCATAACCCCTTTCCCTAATATGACATAAAGCTTCCATTTGAAATAGGACCAACAGCAGCACATGTGCAAAATTTTATGAAAATCAGTCCAGCTGTTTTGCATATTTGGTGAACAGACATATAAATACCTTACGATTTTTTTTGTATAGATGAAAAGTTACTTTAGCATACTTTTTTTTTGAAAGTGTGAAATACACAACACCTTTATTCTCTCTTTCCTCATTTTACCATATAATTGTTCCTTTTTCTTTTCCTCTAATTTTTTAATGCATTGTAAAAAGGCCATCTAAGTAGCAATATATTATATTACCATGTGCTCTTTTTATGTCAGGGATGCAGCATAAAATGTGCCGTAATTACCTGTACAGTGCCATATTTAAACTGAGAAGTCATTTTCAGTTGCCCAAAACTTTTCTATGTTATATTTTGTGATGACTTGTATTAAAAAAAGAGCAAAATAAAATAAGATGTGATGTAAATTTGTGAAGACTGTTAAAGTACAAAATCTCTGTGGTGTGTGATGAGTAAGGAAGTAGCCCACAATGAATTCTTTTCACACTTTCCATTAACATAATGGTGCTGAACATAAAAATCCTATTTCGTGAGAAGCAACAATTGTCCTGCTTTTTTTGAGATGTTTAAATTTACTGAAACACTTGCATAACTAAAAATAAACAGCATGAGCCAAAACAAAAAGAAAACAGAGCCCAACAAGTGGTATCACAATAAGCAGCTGCTAGTGTCCAGTCCTGTCTGTGTACATGCCACACAAATGGTATATTTCTTATATGAATTAAGTTTTAATATCAGTAAGACCAATTTAGAGAAAGTCTATAATAATCTATAAAATATGGATTTTGAATCCTTTGTGACAAAAGTTTGTGTACAGGAAGATAAGTACAAAAATATATTTATGGCTTTTTTGCTTATATGTAGTATATTAAATACTTTGCACAGAATTATGGACATATTCATATGATTAACACATTTATTAACAAACATTAAAAGAAGTATTGGCTTCTTCTTTTCAGTTCATTTCTGTCCAGTAAAAAATATTTGCCAACCTTTGTTTAAATCTAAATAAAAAAAAGAGAAACAGTCAATATAAAAATAACGAACACAGATATTTACAGTATAGATGTTCACCAGAAAAGTCTTTTTAATACTTATTTTGTATTCTAAAAGCAGAACATTACAACAACATACTATTAAATCAAATGAAGAATAACAAAATTTTAAAATCAATTGTTAGAAAACAGAAAAAGAAATGAAAAACAAGAATCTTTTCATTCCTCATGGGCAGATGTTGAAAGAAAAACACAAACCAAAATCTAACATTTTATATATAATAGCACAAGACAGTTAAGAATGGGTCAAGTATGCTTATTCAGAATTTACATTACACGTTTTAAACAAATTTTGGACATATTCTCTTAAAGAGAATTTGATTTTTTTCTAATTTGAGATAATATAAAACAATAACATACTTTAATGGTAAAGTTTTTACCTACCAGCATGTTCATTATTGCTCTTAATGGCACATTGGACATTCTGCAAAAATGAAAAGATATACTTTATTTAGCAATTAAGAACAACTGTTTAAAATATTAGGTTTTCATTTTATTTGCAAATTTTAAAAAAATACATTAAAAAGAACAAAAACATTAAAAAATTAATTCATGCTATGTCAGTTAGAAAGAGCTTACAAAAGAAAAAACAAACAAATCTTACTAACACTAAGACATTCTACTCTAAAAAGTCAAATGCTTTAAACCAAGCCTGCTACCAAATTGGAGGTGCAAGACTGAGCTGTATGGAGAACATTGATGAGGCACATTGACCCCACATAAAAGTGTGAAAAGATGAAGAGTAAGAAGAAGATCATCTCAGTGATAGAAACAGAGCTTAAAAAAAAAAACACCAACACAACCTGCTTCCCCACCCCGACATGCTCAATAAGAAAACTAAACAAGTCAAGTAATCATAAATATACTGTATATTTTAAAGGAACCAACAAACATGGGTACCTCAGTATACACCAAGTCTTGGATGGTCTTGAGTAGCAGTGGGGTAATGAGGACACTTCACTGGCAAGTGAAGCTGGCTGTAGTGCCACAAATGACCCATCTACTAGTGGAGCCAATAGGCCTACATTTTTACTAATAATGCAGTTCAGAAAGTAGATAATGTTTACTTATTTTAGATCATCTCAATACACAATGAGAACATACAGTTGTAAATTGGATTGCCTTTTACACCATTGTTGGTGGTCTTTGCCCCACCTCTTGATGCTAATTTATCTTTTGATTTTACTTAGTTCTGTCCATGGAATAGAAATGCAGTGTGCTCCACTGTATGTCTTATTGATGAGCAATGAATCTTTTGATTGATTTATATTATGAAAAACCGCAGCATAATTAAATGCAGAACATGAACAATGAAGGCATTTCAGTACATTACACATGTTCGGTTGCATTTAATTTTGGCAGAGATAATAATCCACAGATGGATTGCCAATACAGGCAAAAAATGTTTCAAAGATTAGATTAACTAAAACACAATACAAAATTTTTCTTCTTCAACAATGCCAAATTAAAAGACATTGTGCTTTTCATACTTTTTATAATGTTTTTCAACTGCTAAATCCTTCTAATGAAACAAAAATGAAACTGCTATAATTGAGGATGTAAAAAAACAAAAAAAACAAAAAAAAAAAACAGTTGTTGTAATAAATGAGATGAGTATTGTGTGATTCACATCTCAGAACCATGGGGGATGATGATGCTGGATTTTCAGAGAGGTCTTTTGTGTCACTAGACTAAATCTTGAATTGTTTTAGCAAGCTACTATATGGAAACTGATTGAAAGTCAAAAATACATAAACATTTTAGTGAAACTTGGAAGCAGAAGAAAGCATGGCAAAGGTGCTATATAAAATAAATGTATTATTATTTGTTTTATCCTATTGTTATTTTAACCTATACTAACGTATACTAAGTTATTACCTGTTATTCTTTAGTATGAAGGTCCTGTAGAACTTAAAACTTAGTTTGTTTCCAGTCTGTGTGTCTAGTGTGCTCAGCCAGCCATATTGTTATATGTGTGCATGGGTTTTCTCCAGGACACCACTTTTGTCCCCATAGACATGCTGTTAGGTTGACCAGCAGCTTCAAATTGTCCAAATCTGAGTGAGTGTGAATAAGTCATCCAGAAGACTTCCTTTAATGAATGGCTAGTTGAGGATGTGCTGAAAATGATGAATCAAAAAAAAAAAATGCACAGATGACTTGGTCCAGTCCATAATCTATGGATTATTAAGAATGATGAGAACCACAAATATCCTTGTTGTAAATCCACTACTGACTCTGCATAAGTCTCGTAACTCCTTTTCAAACAAACACTTTAATAGTGTAAATTCTGTCATTTCAGTGAAATTGTCAGACAACTGAGGGACATTTCCTAAGTGGAACACGGTGTCATACCTACACACTTTTTATTAAGTAAAATGGCAGTCTTGATAGGTGGTGCTGAACATAAAAGTGTTTGTATCACACAAAAAGAATTTTCACTTCAGAATAAATAAAATCTGCATAACAGTAGATGAAAGAGAAGTACCTGGTTAAAACAGCTAACCATTTTGAGAACACCTTCAAGAGATGAATGGATCTGCTTTAAAGCTTGCAACTCTGTCTGCAAGAGGGAGAGAAATAAACAGAAGTTTACAAAGAAAATGAAAAAAACTAGGAGGCAAAAATAGCTGATCACTCAGTGAAGTCGGGTGGCTTTACAGCAAGTGCAATATTTTAACAGATTGTATTTTTTGGCAACGCATAAACATGATTAACGATGACAGAAATGGCACTTACGATCTATTGGCCAATTGCCAGTACTTGTAGTCAGCATAGCTGAACATAAATCAGTGATGTTGATATAAAATATGATGAAACAAAACTTTAACTGGTCTTATTGACTTAAATTCAACTATTCAAAAGACATGTTATTTTGACTCATCAATATCTCAGTGTGTTTAAAGAAAGAGAATCTAAACATTCTAGGTCAGAGAGAAATATAAGGAGTAGATAAACTAGAAAATGTGATACATAAACCATATAGAACAGAAACTTACAAGAGTTAAATTACACGAGAGCATTTCTTTCTGGGTATATTCTAACATGTTTGTGTCGCATCCACTACAGTCAACATTTCCTACCCTTATTTATTTAGCCTGCCAGGCTGCAGGATTTATTCAAAAGATTGAACGATAATGTCTGTTAAAATCTCTCTAAAACACATTCTCCAAGTTTAAATTTGACATTGCAGCCAAGTGCAGCCTTGGAGGTGCACAGAGTGTCGAGTTAGCGGAGTAACTGGCCTGAAGGTTGACACAAGCCGTATCGGTTTTGTTTTTTAAATATCAAGAATAACTTTCAAAATGGAAGCATTTAAAAAGAAAATATAAATCCAGTCCACTCTAAAATAAAGAACACACTATTTCTGACTTATGTTAATGACTTTATACTGTAGATGCTTTCAATTTGAACAGCTTGCACATTTTGCTTAGAAATACAGACACCAGTGCTGCTAATTAAGGCCACATCTAACACCTTTTTATTTTTACATACATTAATTCACTGTTTGCCAAAGTTTGTAATGAGGAACTTAAAACGTTTCCAAAAACTCAATATTATCCTTAACAGTAGTTGTTGAAATCAAACGAAATGTAATTAATAATTTACAATCCTCTTGGAGTACTGTACATTTCTCATTCTTAGTCAACTTTAAGGCCATGTCACATTATGCAACTTTTCCAGGTGATTTTTAGTCATAGACTTCATTTACATAATCTCAGTGAATTGGTGGCAGTCATAGGGTGTTCTAGTGACCCTCAGTCATAGAATGTGATATGCCCAGCGACTCGGTCCAACGAGCCTGCGACTTACCTCGACAAAATCAAGTATGTTTAATTTTTTTCCTTGAGTCATAAAGGACGGGCTCAGTGTATGAGAACTGACAACAATGAGCACTCCATAGGAAGTACAATGTGTAGCATGCCACCATGAGGAATAATGAATGCAAGTGTTTTGGACCTCAGAAAGAGAAGAGAAGCTTGTCTGTCTGATGTCTCATGTTTTTCCTACCATGACAGAATGGAAAAAAGAAAAATGAGGGCTGGGGCTGCAGCTGATTATATCATACATGTAAATCCTTCCCATCCAGTCTAATCAAGACCGACAGGATCTGTCAGGAAGAATTTGACAAACTGCCCAAATCTAAGTGTGCAAAGATTGAAGAGACTTACGAAACAAACGTGAAAGCTGTAATTGCTACCAAAGGGGCTTTTGAGAAAGTAGCTATTTAAGGTCTTGGGTGTTTACATGAATGAGACACGTCAGTCTGTGTTTGTTAAATAAATCTGCAATCCTGTCTGAAAACAGGTTTTCAGTGTCATTATGGGTTATTCAGTGTTGATTGTTGGGAAGAAAACGGCAATATCCATTTAAAATTAAATCTTTAACACAATAAAGTGTGCAGAAACTGAAGGGGTCTGCTTACTTTCTGAATCCACAGTATGTATGTATATATATATATATATAAATATATATATATAAATATATATATATATATATATAAATATATATATATATATATATATATATATATATATATATATATTCAAAGACAGGGTCCCTGCCCTGGACACGCGGGTTAATGGAACTGGATGAATGGATGACTTCAAAGTCCGTTGGACAATCAGACGTTTATTATTTAAAAAAAATGAATAAAAATAACAAGAAAATCCAAGCCTGTCGTTATGTATCATTGTTTTTATTTTTGCATTTAAAGTGATTCGCTATGATTGGTAAAAAATAGTGTACTTTTTCTGATTGTTTTTAAATAAGCATTACAGTCTTAAACTCCAAAAAATCGCCTAAAGCAACCCGTCTGCATGATGTACAAATCGCCGCAGTCCTGCTCCTCTGGTGTGACTTTACCACTACCACACACATTCCTGTTGCTATTCAAGTTCCGCCGCCGCTGCCCTCCGAGCTCGTTCGCCGTTCTTGTCGCCTCTTTATGACGACCTGCCTCGTCTCGCGCGCATTTTAAAGACTCACCTGCAGCGCCTTTAACGCCTGCTCATCGGAGCCGTCACTTCGAGCTTTCTGTTGCCTCTTGGTAACGCTGGACATGTCTCGAATCATATGTTGTGTCCAGAAAAAAAGAAAACAGGAGATACTCAAAAGAATGCAAGGAAGTCAGAAAACGGTAACTTTGTTTCAAAAAAGCAACGAATTTGACGAAGACCACACCAGTCAATCCACGACTGTATCGTTGTGACGACAGTGGGCGGGCTATAAAGCGCGCGAGCGCTCGCGGAAGCCAACTCACGGGCTCTTAAAGGTACAGAGTCGATTTGTTTTTAGCACACTGCTGGATTTTTCAATGGCGCACTTGTCCGGCTGTTTTTAAAAGTATTTTTTTTCCAATCTGGTATGATGTACACATTATTTAAAACCCTATACATTTTTCGTTACAGATTGACTAATGAACAAGATTTTTTTTTTCAACAACAACAATATTTATTTATATAGCACATTTTCTTACAAAAAGTAGCTCAAAGTGCTTTACATAACGAAGAAAAGAAAAATAAAAGACAAAATAAGAAATTAAAATAAGACAACATTAGTTAACATAGAAAAGGAGTAAGGTCCGATTTTTTGATAAACTAGTCGGTGAAGTGGGCCTGAAAAACTGTTTGAGCTGCTGAAGGTTTAAGGGGTTAGCGAATTTTGAAGTTTGATTAGACAAATTATGTTCTGAAGTTAATTTTAAATAAAATAGACTGGCTTGGATGAAAAGGCAATTAGTTTGGAAATAATGTTGGCTGATCAGCACTATAATGTGAAAATACTGAGAAACCCTACAGTGACCCAAAATCAGACATCCCAAAGCCAATTCTATATAGCGCTAGCGACAGAGGGAACCCGTATTGAGCTGATCTTATTTCATTAAATCACTGTTTACCCATTAGCGATTTGGATACTTGCAAAGGCATAGCGTTCCGTATATGGCAGGTTCCTGCCATGTGTCCAATGCCCCCGCCTGGACTCCTGCGAGGCTAAACTGGATCGAGAATAATGAGGAGAGTGGTCCGCTAGACATCGTAGGGCTCACTTACACAGACACCCACACACTCTGTCATGCCGCACAAATCATGAGATGCAAAGGATCCCAATACTCAAATGTATAACGTGCAGAGACGGGGCCCGTCCGGGTTTGAAACAGAGTACTGAAGCGTTGTTAGGCAGCAGCAATGTCCTACCGTCTCATCCTATGGCTGAGACAGATTAAGAGTTAAATGTTGACATCAAGTGTCAATTAGATAGATAGATAGATAGATAGATAGATAGATAGATAGATAGATAGATAGATAGATCTTTATTTGTAGAAGACTTGCAAGGATAACATGAAATATTTAAATATTAATTGCATGGTGTTCAGTATATGCAGTACACCCACAATAAATAAAAAAAGAAAAGAGCGTGATACGCACTTGTTGATTACTTACATGTCAATTAAAAAGTATTCAGATTAAGAGCAAAATATTTTGCAGGTTTTACTTATTTGAATTATTAAATAGTTAAAGGACTTATTCAATGTGTTTCATGTAGCGCCTTTAAAATTAACTAGAACATCGCACGAATCCGCCACTATTAAAGCGCCCCTGCGCATGAAGTAAATATTACACAGTTGTATTTTGCAGCCCCTGTAGTCTACAACCCCCCCGCCCCCCAAAAAAGGTAATTAAAACATGACGGTCTGCAATTGAGGAATGTGTCCCAATGTCATAGCAGTTTTTATAGCCACCAGAGGAAGTCTGTAGTAGTAAA
Source organism: Erpetoichthys calabaricus (assembly GCF_900747795.2). Classification (NCBI taxonomy): domain Eukaryota; kingdom Metazoa; phylum Chordata; class Cladistia; order Polypteriformes; family Polypteridae; genus Erpetoichthys; species Erpetoichthys calabaricus. Next base: position 61,872,311 of record NC_041408.2, read on the forward strand.
CGTTCACGGGCTACAGCCCACATTGAAAGGCGTCCCCGAACTGTTTCTCTTCTCCTTAATGCCGATCTGCAATTAAACGTACGCGGCAAAGACAAGTTCCCACCACTTTCTGCAGTAATAATAAGACATCTTCAGTTCTCTGTACGTTGAATTCCGAGTAAATTACCCAACCAATAAATACATTTTCTACCGACTCAATACCAACTAGAAAATAAAATGAAAATCTATTGCTTTAAGAAACGTATTATTCGGCGTTCCTTGTCCTACACCGAGTTCTATACTTAAAGCGTGTTTTAGCTCCACAATGCAATAAAGGAGTATTGATTAGTTTCAACGAGGATTGGAAGTAGTTTTTTTAAGAAGTCGAAAATTACAGAATGCACGTAACAAGGAAATTATAAGACTGATGGTAGTACAGCGTTTTCAGTGATTATACAAGATTTTATATAGTCTGACTGTGAGTAAATAGAATTTTTGGTCATTGATGTACAGGTACACACTTAAAAATACAAGTGTCAAAGTGGTTCTTCAGAGTGACGGCATTATAGGGAATCAATTTTGGCTCCCAAAAGAACGATCAACATGAAGGTTCCAGAAAGAACCTTCATTTAATTAGATCAATAACAAGCTCCATAAACAACCATGAACAGATGATAACATATTCGTGAAATAATAGCGGACTCCTGATATGAAAAGGTCTCTTGCTGCCTACAAGTTCATATGCAAAGAGCTCTCCCCATACTGTATGTTTTTCTCAATTAACGGTTCCACGACGACCCATACAACCCAGTAAACAGCCATTATTTTTTAAAATTGTAGTTTGGATTACACAGATGCTTCAGAAATAAATTAGATGGATTTCTTCAATAGAAAGTTGTGCACTCTGCAAAAGTAATTGAAACTATGCGACTGTGCTCCGTCCTCCATGGAAACTAAAGCCACCGAAAGTCTGCCCGGACACCGCGCAAACGTAAACTACATTAGTGGTCCCGACAGCTACAAAATGGCCTTATTTCGTGAAAACCTTATAAAATAACCGAGGAATTATTGTTTCTTTTAACTGTTAACATATGAGTTTATATACACATAACAAATTGCTACCGGAATTTGCATATTATAAACTAACTGATCAATTGTAAGTGTTTTCTGGGAATTTAATAGGTGATGTTTAAGTGCCGCAGAAAATTAATTTAAAATGGTAACGTGAGTAGAAAAGCTTGAAAGTTGTTAATGTTTCCGTATATTTCACAGTTTCCGTTAATACGATTGTAAATATCATGTATTTAATGTCTTTTTAAAATAAAAATGTCCTGTCTACCACTGCAGAAATGAATAATCTGTGCCTTCCTTCTGTGCTGTTGGCCCAATGTACGAGACTGTGAGCATGTGCGACCCGTTCAGGGTGGACTCCTGCCTTGCGCTCTGTGTTGCCGAGATAGGCTCCGCATTATTTAAAGCTAAGAACTGAAAATAAAAATATGAACATGAAAATAGATCAGTGAGGTGCATGGGTTTCGCTGTACTCGGAACAATGCCACATTATAAAATCAGTTCTTCATGCCACATACTTAGGACAAGCTAACACTTCACAATATAAACATGACTCACTAAAACAGCTGAATATATAGCTAATGTTGAAAACATATCCTAAATGGGTCCAAAAGACAACATTATTTTCGTCATTGGAGGAGGGCGTCAACAAACTAATCCTGGATTTTTAATTAGTGTATTTGTGATGTAAACTATTAAAACGCCGAATATCGTTACATAAATACACAGCTAACTAAAGTGTATTTGTCACTGGGACACCACATTGATTTTGGAGTCAGAGCTGTAAATTACACAGAATATATTGAAACATTACTAGCAGTTTACACATTTACATATTCCTTTCTAATCAGTGCATTTTTGCAGTAGTGTAAAATAATACAACTTTTATTTGTTTCGTGTCACATTATTTAAGGAAATGCAAGGTTATTGGGATATATCGTATATAAAATACAATTGTAGGAGTAAAGCATGCATCAGCTGAAAGAAAAGATCGATAAAATGCGCCTTTTGCACTTGAGGGCGGCCTTTTTCCATCTGCATTTATATGGTGCTTATCTATCTATCTATCTATCTATCTATCTATCTATCTATCTATCTATCTGTTGTGCATGGCAATCAACGGGTAAGCCATTGTTCCTTAACTCTGCGGATTTATTTTAGGACTACTGCAATGCACATACATTATTTAAGTGCCCTTAATACTTCGCCACCTAGTTTACATTTCCTCTTGCCTTCCACAACTCAGACTGTCATCTCCCATTTTCGGTTTCTCTGTCGGGACGCGATCTCTTTCTCTCGCTTTGACTCCTTTGTATTTTGCTTATTGGGGGCGCAGCTCACGGCGGTGCCTGTGTCGGACCATTTCCTGCTCATTGTCACCTCGCTGGTCCGTTAAGGCGAATTCTCACAGAGAGTTAGGGCAATAAACACCGGCTCATCTCCCAACCTTGGCAATCAGTCCGAATAAACAACAATCCCATTCACTTGCCGGCTCGCCCGAACTTAAACTCAAGGAACGAATCCCTTAAGATGTACAATAAAGGATCAGATTTAGACCAAGATCATTAGGGTCATTTTAAAACGGGGAAATGCGCAAAAATCTGTTATTATTTAATATTTATATCCAAACTTGCATCTGGTGCTCATCCAAACGCTGGGCTCCATCAATTCTGGATTAAACATATTTGAAAATGTTTGAATGGATTGAAGAAATCAGTGCTCATTAATTGTGTGTTACGGCAATAAATAACACAAATGGTGCACACCATTTGTAGCACATATTATGGGCATTGCTTTTCCCCTTAAAATATAGCAGTGTTTTACTTTTTAAACTGAAATAATTTAAAATTAGTACTTATCCACACATCAAATAACATAGTTGAAGTCCCGTTTCGAAACTGGACATTTGGATATTTATGGTTATAATTTTTAGCGTGTAATGTCAGATGCAGCTGTCGCGAAAATGCCCCTTAAAGGTTGAGAACACTTTGCCTGTCTTTTCTGTTTGCAAAAAATGTGGGTTTCTAGCTTTACCAAGCCAATGCTCCAGAAATGTTTAAGCGGCTCAAAAATGGATGGATAGACAATAAATGGACGCAAAACGTGTATAATATTAATCTACGTGATGTCAGGCAAATCCTGATCAGATTCTAAAATATGAATTTTCCATTCAATATTGTGTTCATGTAGTGTTGTATATTCCTGCTTTGCTGAAGGGATGGTAAGATGAAGGCAATATTAAAATAAAATAAAGTTAACGCCTTAGTTATTCTTAAATAATCTTTGATACCATTGTTAAAGTTACTCTGTATCTGCAAAATATTTATATGAACTGTGCTTTTATAAGTTTCTCGTTGAAATAAAAAAATAAATAAATGCGGATAACAGGTAATGGGCTTCAGTATATCCGATAAGCCATTTCCTTATTGAAGCAGTGGGCTTTGATATAGGTGTAAACATTTGCAGATTTTCGTAAAAGAGGTCTATTTAAACTTTCTTAGGCAATTAACTTCAGAGGCTTTGCTCCTATCCGACTGAAGTGGCCGCACGTGGCCAATGGCAGGCAGCGTATGGCACATCAAAGGGAACACCATCCAATCGATGCATGTCCAAAATGTTTCGGGACGTCAGTGGGAATTTGGTGAGTATTTATTGGGAGGTTATTTTGTCGCACTGATCGTAGGGAACAACTTCATGCGTTTGAAGTCTACCACTTTTTCTGTCTTCTTGGAATGTACGGCACAACACCGGTTTACTGAAAACTTTAACGGGATAAATACAATTTTATTGTTAAAAAAATCAAACTTGTGGTACAATGAGCGGAACTACGACAGAAAATTCCGGCAAAAACCTTCAATACAGGGTTGATCATCTACTGAGTGCGGTGGAGAATGAGCTCCAGGCTGGTAGTGAGAAAGGAGACCCCACGGAACGCGAGCTGAAAGTCAGCCTGGACGAAAGCGAACTGTGGCTTAAGTTTAAGGAGCTCACGAACGAGATGATAGTGACAAAAAACGGAAGGTACGTACACCTGGACTCTTTTGTGACGCGAAATACTTAAATTTTAACTGCGATAAAGATGAGAGTCAGAAAGGAGGTTTAGCAATTAAAAGCGCTTTGAAAAGTATAGTCACAGCTTTTAAATTGGCATCAAAGGGCTCGCAAGATTACATCGAGGGATGCCATAACCACATAATCAACCAACTAACAAATACATATATAATATAAAGTTCGATGTAAATGGCATTGTAGGGTGTATTTCATATTGTTTATTATATTTCAATTGAGAAGCAAGTAGATGTTTCTGCAGAAGGTAAAAGATTAATACAGAATTACCCGCTACTTGCTGGGAGAGGCTCCAGCTTCCCCGCTACCTTGTGGATAAGCGGGTTAAGAAAATGAATGAATGGATGGATTAAGGACTCATTAAGAGGATTAATTTAATATACACTGACTTTATAAGGTAAACCGGTGCCAATGTGCAAAACTTTTTATTAACGTATATGTATTTCTGTTATCATAATTTTAACAGTCTTATTTCTAATGAATATGTTTCATGTAAACAAGTGACAACAGTCACAGAATATACAAATATTTCTCACTCCAATATTTAGATCAAGAGCTCAGTAAGAGCTATAAAGTCTTTATGTTTTTCGAAGTCTCCTTTCCTAGAATTGATGAAATAATGAATCTCTAACAACACCATCAACTACAATAATATTACTAATATTAACATGGCTTTTCCAGTATTATTTGTTGAAAAAGTCCTATTAGTATCTGAACAGAATTAATTTGAATTTACAGTGAAAGACACAGTTCTACGAGGTACATAATATCTCTTTACATTTGGAAAAGTATGTTGGCTGGAAAAACGTTAATACTTTACTAGTTAGATTTTTTTAGTGGTAATTCAATAAATTATTTTGCATAGCCTAAAATTTAGTGAGGAAGGCTGTGAACCAATCGATTTGCTGCTTATATAGTTTACAGGAAGTTGGCATCCCACCCAGGGCTGGTTCCCATTTTGTTCCAACAGTGTTGCTGGGATGGGCACCAGCTATCCCTCAATTCTTCACTAGATGACCAGGTTAGAATATGACTGGACAGAATTTATAGGGATAGTGCAGTTCTCAGTTTTTCAGTTGTAATGCAATGGCTTGTAAGTTAACATATGAGCAGGAAAAGGTGCTTGTTGGTAGCAACCTCACAATGTGAAAAAATGTCATTCTGAGGAAATAAAACTGATGAGTTATGAAGGGGTCAACCCCCATAACTTCTATTTTAATTTCTTATGTTATTCATAATGAGTGGGGCACTTACAAAACAGGTAATGAATCCATTATCATTTACTTTAAATACCATAGTTTTATTGTTCTAGACTTCAGTCAGTTTTAAAGTTCTTTATGAGCCTGTTCAGTCATTTTCCAAATTGTGACCGTCAAAGCACACTGGACACTGTGCATCTCATAATTCTCTGTTCTTTTATGTATTGACTGGAGCTTAAAAAAGACATATTTTCTGAGTCCTGTTGTTCTCATGAAAACACAACGAGAAGTCATGTTGTAGTTATTATAATTCTTTCCTTTGGGTTTACTGACATTGAGTAGGTTTGGAGTTTGGACACTGGTTCAGTTACACATTTCTCAAAAATAAGAATAAATGTTGTAATGTAAAGATTATTCATTTCTTGTCTAACATTTTACTGAAGTAATGTTTGTTTAAGAAAAAGAGGTGTACCACAACTTCATTGCATAACTGAACATCAACAGTGTGAGAAAGCCCCTATCCTATGACTAGTTTTTAATTTAATTTCTTTGCATTGGGAATTTTTGATGTAAAATGCAGGAGTCATTCCTGACCCAGGATTTCATTAACATTCTGTTCTTCTTCTTATTGGTTTAGGAGGATGTTTCCTGTTCTGAAAGTCAATGTATCTGGTCTAGACCCCAATGCCATGTACTCTTTTCTTCTGGATTTTGTGGCAGCTGATAATCACAGATGGAAGTATGTAAATGGAGAGTGGGTCCCAGGTGGAAAACCAGAGCCGCAGGCCCCCAGTTGTGTCTACATCCACCCAGATTCCCCTAACTTTGGGGCCCATTGGATGAAAGCTCAAGTTTCCTTTAGCAAAGTCAAACTGACTAACAAACTCAATGGAGGTGGACAGGTAAAACAGAATAAATTTAAAATAAAATAAAAAGTATGACACAGTATAATGATTTTTTTCAGCTCGCCTGCTGTGTAAGACATATAGTCAAGCCTAAAGTATGTTTTGCTTCTCAGCTATTGTTTATAACTCTGTTCTTATATTTTTGGTGGGGTTTCTTTGGTTTATTCTTCATATCTAAATGGCCTTTAATAAAAATATAACAACACGGGAAAATTTTAACTAGATCAGGCAGTTCTGTCCAACATTTCTCATCAATCCATACTTATTACACTACCTGATGACTTATGTCGTGTAGAGTATCTATGGTTCTCTGTGCAAAGAACACTTATTTAAAAGTAACAAACTTCTTAAGGTTTATGTGAGGTTTACCTGCAACCATCTTCCATCTACAGCTCTGTGTTCTTGCTGAAGAATTGTTTTAAAAATTCTCTTCATAATTATGAACACTTCTATTATTTCTCCCCTTAGACTCTTATGTTTAAACTAAAACATTCAACCTTTCCAGGTTTTCCTTTTATCTGTACTTGCAGTCCTGGAGTCAGTCTAGTCACTCTTCTCTGGACTTCCACTAGCACTGTTATGTGTTTTTGCACATAAACATATCAAAACTGAAAACACATTTTCAGATGAGGTCTCGCAGCTTAAGTATAACTTCCCTTGATATATACTTAACACAGTGTGTGCTATGTAACGTAATATCCTATTTGTCTTTTTAATTGTCTTTAATGTGGACTGTGTGCTTCTCATAAGGTGCATTTTATTAACTTGTAATATACATTTGTGGATACTGAACACATTTTTTAAGTAATTTTGTAAATGCTATTTCTTAATGTTTACAATTAAAAAATCATAGTAAAAAGCTAAATATGTCCACTTGCAGTGAATCTCCTGCTTAATGCATGAGTGGATTAGAAGTTAGCTACAGTATGCATAGGTGACACTTTTTTTTTGTAATTATAGATTATGCTGAATTCCCTGCATAAATATGAACCTAGGATTCATATAGTAAGAGTTGGAGGGCCACAGAGAATGATTACAAGTCATTCTTTTCCAGAAACCCAGTTTATTGCTGTAACAGCCTATCAGAATGAGGAGGTAAGTTTTAAAGGATTCTATTGCAAAATACATGCATGCCTTTTGTTTACTTTTATAAAATGTAAAACCTTAATTATTTTTTTGAAGAAAAAAAACAAACAAACTGACTTTTACATTCTATAAACATTATAAGCAGTGCAGAAACCTCAGAACTGCATGTCCACCATCCTTCGGTGTACTTGTTTGTATATAAAGTTCTACAATTATTAAATTAATATCTATTTTTACAAAGTATGGACTGTAAAACTGTCCTGGCTGGGATAGTTGGTGGTACCTTCCCATGACAGCATGACAATATTATGGGTGGTGGAGGACTGCCTGCCAGTGTAATATGTTCTCCAAGTGGCAGCACATCTCTGACTTTCATCCATTTTGAGTTCTTGCAAGGGTCATGGAAATTAGGTTGCCCTGTTTGGGACCTCTGAGGCACTGGACTGAGCTCTTGGTGGGGGTTGAGTACATCCCTGTCGTCATCAATATGACCTGGAAATGCTTCTGGAGTACACTTCTGATGTGCCAGAAGTACACCCAGGTCCAGTTTTAAAAGAAATCTCTTTTTCTTAGTCATGTGAACCTAGAGTTAGGAGAGTGGGAAGGACAAAGGCTCATTTGGGTTACAGCAGCAACAGGAGGAGAACGGGGACGTGTTAACATACTAACCTACTAGTTTGTATCCTAGTGCAATTTAAGGAGTAAAAGATAACTTTGTTGGATCCGAGGCACTGTCTCGTCAGTTGTGTCTGGAGTCAGGGTACAAGAAGCCCATACGATCATAAATATAGCAATAATAATAATAATAATGATATATACGTATATTGTAATGGGCAACCGGGTCCCATGCCCGGCCGGGATGCCCCTGCTGTATATGTTCCGGGGGAGCAGCCATGGGCTCCTCACTACCTCCGCTGGGACGCTAGGTGGCAGCCTCCCTGGGTGACGATGGTGCCTCAGTTTCCCGCAGGGCTCCATGGGAGATGGAGTTCTCCACAACCCTGTGGGGATCTGGGGTGACTGCCAGGGGTGCTACACGGATCCCGAAGCCAGTCTGGACACCTCTACAGCCCCGCCTGGAAGTGCAAATAGCAACAGGTGATCAAGCACCTGGAGCACTTCCGGGTGGGCTATAAAAAGGGTCAGCATCCACCACTCGGGAGCCAGAATTGGGTGGAAGATGACGAAGTTGCCTGGGAGGAGTGGTGGTGCCAAGGTGGAGAGGAAAGTGTTTGTGTGTTGGCTAAGTGCTTTGTTTGGAACTGTGTTGTGGCTGGAGGGATTACGGGGAAGACGTGCCCTCCAGCTGAAGAAAAATAAAAAGTCTGTTGGTTTTTACACGTGCCTCTGCATCAGTCTGTGCCGGGTCAGCGTAATATAGCGCCTTATTACAATATACAGTATATATATATATATATACACACACACAGTGTGAGTCAAAATTATGTTAACACTAATGGTACTGCAATGTATATACTTGTATACAATATTTGTGCATATATGCCATATATGGTACATGTGTTGAACGTGATGGCAAACAGGTTAAGACATTCCTGTAAATAATCTTGCACATATGAAGTATGTTTTGTGAATAAATTGCTTTTGCTGTTGAAAAGTTAATATAATTTTGACTCTGTATATAATTTATCAGTATTGTCTAACTTTTTCTTTTTTTATTTGCAGATCACAGCTCTTAAAATAAAATATAATCCTTTTGCCAAAGCCTTCCTTGATGCCAAAGAAAGGTAGTTTTCATACTTATTCTACGACATACTATAATAAAATATTTTGCAATATATTTAATTTCATACAAAACAATAAAAAATATAAAACTACATTGCTATTATATCCAGTAATGTCACAAATTCCAGAACTCTGCAGCATGTGGACACCTGGATTTTCATTTAAATGTATTAAACTAATGGCAGTTCACCAGTTTTCAGATTTTCCACTATTTGTTTAATTAATTGTGGATGTAACACAATAAAGAGGGCAAGAAGAGATGACTAATTTTTTTCCAGATTGGTTTAAACGATAGATTACTTGCAACCTATTGAGGAGAAAAATTGGCATCTTTGGTTGGTCTGGGAGAAGAAAACTTTAGGAGACCAAGGACATGTGATGGCCACTTCTGCCTCACTGAAATATAATATTGATATAGACTTGAAAGGGTTTATATCCAGGTTCCACTGTGCATTATGAAAAAAAAATCACTCTAAAAGATTGTTTGCCATTACCTCTTTACCTATTTCCATGCCTAATTTGTCTTCTTTACAGAACAAGAATTATGTCCTGCCAAATCCTTATATTTGCTCAAATAATGAGATACTCAGATGTATTTTTATATTATAGTGATTAAAGTATAGGAAATGCAAAATCCTATTGCACCCAGTGGTATGATAATGGTTGACTAATATACTGTAGAATGAAAATTAGGAATTCAAACATGATTTACAATGAATAAGCACTGGAATACATTCATATACTGTACTGTATAGTATCTATATGAATGTCTATATGTATGTTTGTATAACATAACGTTGTGCTCTCAAACCCACTTAATTCAATGAAATTTGTTGGAGCCATGGACCTTATCCTGGCTGCATTAGAAACGTGGCAAAAACCAACCCTGGACAGGGTGCCTGTCCACCCCTTGACTCATTCATAAATATGTCAAGTTTGTAAACACATGCAAAGAGTTTAAAATAGCTTTTATGTTGTTTAAACAAAAATGAGAATGCAGTTAAGTACGAAGATGATTGGAGGAAATCACATGTGAACCACATAAAAATCATTAAGGTAAAATTGAATTGTCTGTTGTATCAGTGCAGAAATACCAGAGTGTACATAATAAATGTGAAATGATCTGGAAATCCCACAAGCTGATGCACTGCATACACCAAAGATTAGGAAGAAAAAAATTAAGTTCCGTGGCACGAAAGGGGTAGTTTGGTCCACATGTCCATAAAGAAATTCCAAATATGTACATAGTTCTTTTCTCTATAGGTTTCCAGATGCTGGGTAATTTAGTAAGGACAAGTAATTAAGTAAAAACAAAAAGAAACAAAGGAATGTTACATTTATACAAGAGATAGGGTAACATTTTATAATTGTTTTGTCTTTTTAATAAAAATAAATTGATAAGCATTCAAGATAACTATTTTCGTTTAATTTTTGTTCTCACGGATGTTTTAGTTAGTTTTCATAAAATAACAAATAAAGTGGGATGTTGTGTTGAAACAGTCATTGAAGTTAAAAACTATTTTTTTCTTTTGTTAAATATGTGTAAAATTGTCAGCACAGTGTCACAGTGATTCATTTTGTTACCTTATGCCTCAAGCATCCTAGGTTTGAATTCTGTCCCCAGTCTCTGTTAGGTTAATCAGCAATTCGAAATAATCGGCCCTGTGATTGACTGGCACAAAGCTCTGAGTTAACTCAATTCCACTGGGACATTCTACAGACAGAATGTTATGCTATGCTACCTATTTATATATTATGTGTATATATTTCCTCAAAAAGGATGGTGATATAGTGCTTATTTTCTGCAGGAGTGATCATAAAGACATCCTTGATGAAGTCAATGATGGACAGCAGTCCAGCTATTCTAACTGTAAGTATTTAATGTTATGTATAGTGTCGTATAATTCTACATTTTACTAAATGATGTAAAACAATTTCCTAAACCCTAAGCAGCAATAACAGCTTTCGAAATACAATACATGAAAATGAAATGATTGTTGAAAGCAACTGCTAGTTTCTGTCAGTTAATGGACATACATATAAATGTTTCTTTTGTTTTTTTTTGTGAGACCAATGAAATGTCTCCACAGAGTGTCTACACTTTTTCTTCATGACAAAGACCATGGATTACAAAAATAATTATTTGACAAAAGGTTTACTATATTTAAGAAAATAATAATGAATTTAGTCCAAAACACATCCCTGGTTTCAAGGTTATGCAACAATAAACACTGCTGCCTCACAGCATTAAGAGCAAGGGTTCTGTTTTTAAGTGATTCTCAGTGTGGAGTTCTCTGCATTTTTGATGTTTTCTCCAGCTTTATGTCACATATCAAATCTGTGCATGGTAGGTTAATTCAATACAGCCTTGGACTGCTGTTCTGTCCATGTTTGTTTTCTGCCTGTATAGTTTTTAGGTTTAACATAGGTAGTGAACAATGGGTTATGTAGGTTGTATGCTGATTTACTTTTTTTTTATTATTTCTTGGCCTGGAACTTGCCTTATGCAATGATATATTTGTAATTGTACAATCTTTGTCCTACTGGCAAACTTCAGTTTTTTTAAACTGTAACCATATTAGGTTTCAGAGAGCAAAGTCAGAATGTAGCACATCAGGCAGGCCATGTAGTTTAGTGGCTAAGACATTAAGACTGTAAAGCATACTGAATCTTTGCTCTTTCAAACAAATGACTTGAGTTTGTAATGGTGAACAAATCACTTAAACTGCATGCGCTCCAGTTGTGAAAAACATGCATAAAATAACATACAATTGTTGTGTAGTTGTAAATTACAGTGGCATAGTTTTTTCTATAGAAAAGCTGCCTTACTTTCAGGATAAGACCTTATGATCTTGCGCTCTCATCATCCTAATTCAGAGTGTAAAGCATATAAGGTAAACAGGCCCACTAATCTCTATGGCTGTTTGGTTAAGTTAACCTACTTCATATAACAAAATCACACAGCATGTCACTCACACTCGGTTTCTGTTTACAGTTAATTCTGATATGCTCCATTTGAATAATACATCAATTTCGGGGCTACACTAAATCAAATGTTTAAACATTATTACAAAAAATAATGAGATTTATGTTTCTACCAACATATCTCATCTACTCCAGGAAAGATGCCATGACAGAATGCTGTCTTATTCAGAGCCAGCCCCATCAGAAATGTGTATTGAAAATATCTTTGAAATGTAGATTATGCCAGGCTAAAGTGCTTGCCAAAAATACATCAACATTCACAGCATTATATTTGTCTTTTTCTCTTCAGTAGGTGGCTGGTTCATTCCTGGCACTGGTGCTCTGTGCCCTCCTACTAATCCTCATACTCAGTTTGGATCTCCTCTCAGCCTCTCCTCCCCACATGGCTGTGACCGATATACAACACTAAGGAATCATCGATCTGCTCCGTATCCAAGCCCCTACACACACCGAAACAACTCTCCAAGTAAGTTACACTGGTATACGGCTTCCTCTAGTACCTAACACAAGAGCTTGGAAAAATACAAGGAATGGCAAACATTCCAGTCCTTAAGACACCACCCCATAGTATCGTAAATCAAACAATGTACATTTTGGAGGATGGTAGAACCCCACCAACACAGCTGGCCTTAAAGCTATAGAGTACTAATTAAACCAGCTTATTTGTTACATTAAAGCAAATCCCAAAATATTCAATTTTAATTTTATAATCAATAAAAATAATTAAAAATCATCCACCATTGATCTGTGAGTTCCCCATTCCACAGAGGCTACCACCAATAAAACACTAGTCCGTGCATGTCCTAAGCATTGGAAATGCAGACATTTTACACCACAGAACTTTCCTTTGATTCTATTGATAATGAAGTATAGGGATTAAACTAAAGTCAATGCTGAATGCAGTTTATACAATTGTGACACCTTAGGCAGCCTATTAAAGGAGTGCACATGGAGCTGTCAAGTAAAGTGATCAAATGCAGGCGGCATGGTGAACACACTGGCAACTAATGTCATTGTACCAAAGGCCAGCAAAAAATGGGTGGAATCGCACATTGAGGTAGGCAGCTCTGTTGGATTTTAGCATCATTCTTGAGTTATTGTTGCCAGATTGATTGCCTGCTTTAGTAGGCCGAGCCATGCCACGTTTCCATGCACTATGGCTATTTTGCTACTAATTAAGCTGATGCTAGTGATGAATTAATGATTATATTAGATATATCCCTATTTATTTCCCAAGTGGAAAAAAAAATTCTTTTAGCTCATAACATAAGAAATTTGACAATCAAGAGAAACCATTCAGTCCATCAAACCTGTTTGTTTAGCTAATATCTAAGCTGTCCAAGTATCTCATCCAGATTCCTCTTAAAGGTTGTCAAGGTTTCTGCTTCAACTACATGTCTTGGTAACTTGTTCCAGATCCCACAACTCTTTGCATTAAGAAATGCTTTCTGTCTTCAGTTTTAAATACACTTCCCCTTAACGTCCACTGATTTCCTCAAGAGCTTGATTCACCCTTAAGCTTAAAGACTGTTGCTGGATCTACTTTATCAACACCCTTGGGGGATTTTAAATACCTGGATTAGGTGCCCACGCTGTCTCCTCTGCTTGAGACTAAGCAGGTTTAATTCTCAGAGTCTGCCAGAATCGGACATGTGTGTTGCTATGTCTTTCTTGTACTGCGGTGGCTAGAACTGCACATAATACTCTAGATGGGGTCTTACTAGTTTATATAGTTTGGGCATCATGTTCCTTGACTTAGATTCAATAGTTTTTATGATATAACATTTTATTTGCCTTTTTAATTGCTTCTGTGCACTACTTAGTCGATGAAAATGCTGCATCAACATACACCCCTAAATACTTTACAGAGGTTGCTTCCTGTATGACATTGTCTCCCATTTTGTATTTATAATTTATGTTCCATCGGCAGCACTTGCACTTTTCTACATTAAACTGCATTTTCCAGGTGTTCGCCCAGGTCAGAAGGTGGTCCTGGTCTTTTTGCTGCCACCTCAGTGTCTGCCATCCCTCCAGTTTTAGTCTCCTCTGTGAATTTGACAAGTTTACTAACTATACCTGAATCAATGTCATTAATATAAACCAGAAAAAGTAATGGTCCAAGGACAGACCCGAGAGACTCCACTGATGACCTTGCTCCAACGTGGTTTTGACCTAAGCTTTCATTAATTCAGTGTTTTCCTACTTGCATGAAATAAATTCTTGTTTGTACATTAAAGTGATAATTAAAATAAAGGGTACAATACAGCATCAGCTTGTTTTACTATGGGTACCTGACAGTTGAAGGAAATCCAAACACTTCGTCATAGTACAATTGCTGACATATACCTGTATGAGCTGATGAAAGATTAATACAGTTCTGGGCCTAGATGTTTGTTCCATTGTGACAACCAGGTACAGAAAATGGCTGCCCTTGTACAATAGCCATTGTCTGTTTTGACCAGCCATCCAAGAAACACAGTTTATCAACAGACAATGACATGTACCCTGAATTTTCTATATCCCCTGGCCATTGTACCTCAGGAGCTGCCTTCACCGTTAGGTCCATTGCTGATTGTGTTTCTTTGTACTACAGCAGGTTATGCAGATAACTCCACCTGCCTGTCGATGTTGCCAGGCCATGAAAACTGGTCCAGCCTCCAGGTCCCTGCACACAGCAGCATGTTGCCAATGTCCCACAACACTGGTACTTCTACGAACTCCAGGTATGTAGCCTAAGAACTATTTTTATTTTCTCCATTTTCTTTTTTGGTAATTATTATATGCATAATGAGTCATAGGATGAAACTAAAAAGGTGTGTAGCTCTACTTAAGAAGAAATATCTTTGTGAAAAACAATAAAATAACATCAGCTTAGAAATCCATAGAAATGCAGACCTATTGCTTTACAACTAATGGTTGTGTCACACTGACATATTAGGAAAGACTCAGTTTAGTATTTTACATTATTTGAGAGAATGTGCTACAATAAAGCTAAAAGTAGACAAAAAAATTGCAAAGACATTAGGAGGCTGAAATATTCATGGGGACTGAATGTCTAAAGGTCACAGGTTCAGTCCTTATTCATTGTGCAACACTGTGTGAGTCACTTAACCTGCTGGTGCTCCAAATATGAGTATTTGTAAATAAATGTAAGGCAGTGATTTGATAAGATTATTTAACTTAAATCATAACTATCATCATTACTGGCCATTCTCCATGTTTAACCTGGATGGCTGATTGCTCCATAAGTCCTTTTACTCCACTTTGGCATGTCTTTGGCATCTTTGGGATGAAACCTTGTCTTTTCATGCCACTCATGTTATTTTGAACTAAAGCATCAATTAAATCAATTCTTGCAAATGCACTCATTGATGTGCTTAAGATTTTAATTTGTAATGACCAAAAAGATGTTTTCTTGCTATAAGCTAATTGGCAGTAGTGCCATTCAGTACTGGCTGATGCAGGGAAAAACTACATCAAAGCCATCAGTGTATAATTTCAGGATCTCCATACCCCGAGTGGTTACTGAAGAAAAAAACGATTCCCTCAAAGTCTGTCCCCATAATGTGAGGTGTCTTGGTCATTGTCTAACTGGGTGCAGGCTACTGAGATGCCTCTTACTCTGACATTACCAGCTGCAGTAACTTCTCGGCTCTCCCCTAGTGCTCATCTGAAGCTGCATCACACTTGCTTTTTATACAACCTTGGACAGTCAGAACCTCTTGGAAATCGTGATGAGTGACTGACTGATATGCTACCACAGAAATGAATATGGCAACCAATCCTTATTGACAATTGGACCTTTCCTGGAAGGTCTAGTATACTCTCCAGAATGAAGCTTTGTTTATCCCATATACACAGTACATATATAATTCATGCCTTAAAATATCCTAGCATAACAAAATATATTCTGATGAAAAATGACATAACCAGATAAGCAGTAGTCTGTGATATTTGGATATTGTGTATTCCTTTTAAATAAATTTTATTCTTAAGTCACTCTGCAAAGCTTTCAGTATTTATTTTAATTCAATAGCTCCATTGGAGAGCAGCAGGTGAACTTATCACATGCTCAAATCCACTCCATCTTTTAGGTAAGGCTGTAAAATCCCTTTGTTGTATAAGAATACAAAACTGGCTATTTTTTATTTATATAATTTCTTTTATAATGAATTACACATTGACTTCTCTGGAAAATAAGCAGTGGCTGCAACTAATCAAAGCGATAGGAATACTGGGTTATATAACATGCCTAATGCCTAAGTTCAATTCAAGGTTATCTTTAAACTGTAAAACACACTTGCGAGGCCACATATGGAAGATGGTATGCAGTTGTGATCTCTTCATTAAAACAGCTGGAAATGCATTGGCACAGAGTTTAGTACTGATACCCCACAAAACATACTGTACATTCTGTCATTGTCTTGTCTGGCTGGGAGCTGGCCTTATCTCCAGCATCTACTCAGGGTTTTCAAACATATCTCTAGTACTAGGGTGTTGTACCGTGTTAGCCATTATGAATGTAGAGAAACAAACTCTACAAACATATCTCTAAAGACAGGTCAGTTAGGTTAATTGGCAGTTCTAAATCTGGCCAGTGGTTGTGTGCGTGAGCATGTGTGGAGGCAGACCGATGACTTGTGCAGGATTGTTTCCTACCTTGTGGCCAATGCTGCAGTGATAGGTTTCAGCCATCACACACATGAACTGAATTAAGTAGGCTTGAGAATGCTACAATATGTTATTACAAAATACGTAACAGTGAACATTCAGAGAGACTAGGCAAATTCCAAGACTGCAGGGTATGAACTGTGAGCAAAGATTAAAGTAGCTGAATATTTTTAGTTTAAGGAAGTGACCAAGGTGTTTCAAGTCTTGTTTACTGTCCAAGGTATTGGACTCTGAATAACACCTGTGACTGACTAGATGACCCCAAGCAAGTCACTTAATCTATATCTGTTACATCAAAAAAAAAAAAACCACATAGAAAAACTTAACATGCATCTGACCATATACTATATAGGTTAGGAAGGAGTAATTACAGTGGGTTGCAGCTGTTCTTTCAAATCAACTGTTTAGGAGGAGTATGGGGTGTAAGCCACTACGGGGCATACTGCCACCCCCAGACACAGACCGGCAGGACACAGGTTCAACTCACCAACCTGTTTATTTACAGCTTTGTGCACAAAATACCAACCCCACACCAATATGCAGTCCCTTCTTGCCACCAGTCCATCTGCCTCCACTCCTCCTCAGGTTTTGTCTCCTTCCTCCCGACTCTGTCCCCTCAATGGAGTGAGGCGGCTCCCCTTATTCAGGTCCCAGGAGTGTTCCAGGTGGCTCATCACTATTACCTGGAATCACTCCCAGATGCGCTGGAGGTCCTCTACAGGGCTCTGCATCTCCCCCTGGTGGCCCCCACAGAACCCAACAGGGCTTCACCAAACTCCAGTTCCCGACATGCCCTTTCAGGAATCTGTGGTGCCATAGCCGCCCAGGAGGGCTGCCCTCTAATGTCCCAGGGGAGGTATTGCCTCATCAATGCCCTTTCCCCTGGTCCTTACACCCTGCTGGTGTCCCGACCAGGTAGTGGCCGTGGCCGTCCATCACAGGGGGTAACTCGTGGATGCCCATATTCCAGTTAAATGGATGGATACCTAAGTGTTCCATGATGGAAATGTTTATTGACAGACAGAGCTGTACATGTGTGGGCCAAATTATCAGCATCTTGAGAGCCTGTAAATGTCAACGCAATATTGAATTGATATCTAACAGCCTGAGGGCGGCACGGTGGAGTTTGCATGTTCTCCCCGTGTCTGCGTGGGTTTCCTCCGGGCGCTACGGTTTCCTCCCACAGTCCAAAGACATGCTGGTTAGGTGGATTGGTGATTCTAAATTGGCCCTAGTGTGTGCTTGGTGTGTGGGTGTGTTTGTGTGTGTCCTGCGGTGGGTTGGCACCCTGCCCGGGATTGGTTCCTGCCTTGTGCCCGGTGTTGGCTGGGATTGGCTCCAGCAGACCCCCGTGGCCCTGTGTTCGGATTCAGCGGGTTGGAAAATGGATGGATGGATGGATCTAACAGCCTGCTCTTAATAAAACATTTGTTATCATTTTCTGTTTTGTCGAACATGATGGACAATATTTTGGAGTGACTTCATTTTAATACATCAATACATTTTAAAAAGTAATGAATAAATTTGTGTTTCATTTTTATGTTTCAAGACCAAGAATTAGAAAAGTCACATTCTTTATTAAGTCAATGATGAGTTGCATTAAATACATATATGTTTTTTTGTCTTCTCTTTTCCACAGTCAATATCCAAGCTTGTGGTCTGTCAGCAATAGCACCATTACACCAGTCTCCCAGTCTGGAAATATGTCAAACAGCCTAGGCTCCCAGTTCTTGCGAAGCTCCACAGCTCATTATCCAAGCCTCTCACACTCAACAACGGCTTCTTCTGGATCACAGCTCTATGACAGTGCCACCCCTACAGATGTACACGAATCACAGTATGACACATCACCACACGCCCGCCTGGCATCCACGTGGACGACCATCACCCCTCCTTCTATGTGAAACTATGCACTTTGCACAGGGCAGCAACATGCAGCATTCTGCACCATAGTCAACTGCTTTGGTTTAAATTGCTCTCAGACATTTTGGGTAAAAATATGAAAGGCAAAAATTGGAGCAGCAAAACTGCAGTAGGTTGCTGTTTCTCCTTGTATGTGCCAGTTGTTCAGTATCCTATATAGTGCCTTTCACAGTGAATGAACACAATCACTGTATGCTTTATAAAAGCATGAAGACTTTAGTGTATATATTAGGGCAAAGATTTTGAAGGCTTGTGTACTGGCGAAGGCTCAAAGGATCAACAAACCCTTTCATTGTTTCTTCATTTTTTGCAAAATGATTTAAATTCAACATGACCTGTTCATTCGACATCTGTATGTTTTGTGCATTATTGTCAGTCATTTGCCATATATTGAACGCTAGAGTATATATAGTATGTATGTTGCTTCCTTCTCTTAAGAAAGTTGTGCTCCACGTTATTCATCAGCATTCATTTCATATGATAATAGCTGCTGTCACTGCTTGTTGTTTGTTTGTATTACTTTTTACTTTTACATATCCTGTTGCTGCTAATCATTTTGCCGCACTACCAGCTGACTGTACAGTCCCCACACCTTCAAATGTCAATATTGTAAATTATTATATATTCGGACCTTATTTTATTGTAAAGTGATATTTGTGGTTTTTTAATATAAATGATTTACAAATTCTTTTCACTGCTTTTTCAGCACAAAAAAGTGAAGGACTAATTTAATGTGCTTCTATTTTGATGCTGGTTTATGCCTAATATTTTATAAATAAATAAAAAGTTTAAGTAAAAGCAATTTAGTTATCAGTTCCCCTGCAGTAAGAACTCTAAAGCTCCATGACATATTAAAAATTCAAGCATGTGCTAATATTATTATTGAGCATATTGCGGTGTTTCCCAGTCTATTTGGATGGCTGGATCCTAGTCCATCTGTGAGACACTCTTCACCTCCTAGCAGGTTCACCAATACCACTAAGGTGGTAATGGCTGACAACAATTATCCAGTTTGACTCAGTCTGCTTCAGTGGGAACACTTACTCAGATTTTAATTACCAGTAAGTCCATACAGTATGGGAAAAAACAGATGAGATCTGAACTAGAAGGGCACGTGCAGGAGAAGACCAAGATGCTGTTATAGCTTTTTATCCCTGTAGATACAGCAATTTGAACCCATTCTTCCATTTTGGAATCTACTTAAATCAATTTCAGGTTGCAGGGGACACAGTCTTTTCAGGCAGCACCATTCACAAGGCTGGAACCAATCCTGGGTGGAAATACTAGTTTATTCCAAGGCAACCCACTCAATTTAGAGTTTCTGGTTGCTCTAACCTTTAATTGAAATACAGAAAGAAAGCAGACCACGTGAAGAAAAGCCTACAGACATGAGAAAAATTGGTTAACTCCACACCAATTGTATCAAGGCTGGGAATTGAACCCAGGGTTCGAGGGTTGTGAGGCAGCAGCACTCTCCCTTGAACCACTTTTTTCCATTACTAAGAGATGTTGAGCTGCAGTCTATTCTAGCAGTATCAAGTCAAACAAGAATGAGGTTCTAGACCATTGTAGGACATGCTCATGCATACACATGTCCTCACTGGGCCATTTTAGACTCACCACTTTATCTAATGTACCCATTTATAGAATGAGAAAAGAAACTGGAGAGATTCCATGTCCACCTGGGGAGAAGATGAAAGTCCACAGAGTCAGAGACTAAACCTTAACTCCAGGAGTTTTGATAGGAGTATCGCTGAATCTTATAACCAAATTGTCCCAAAACAAATGAATTGTAGTATTTCTGAGACCACTGTCAAGTTGTGTTTACTGATTTTGAAGCTGTTAAAAGTAAGCTTTGAATCCAAAATGTACAATCTCTAACCTTTGTAAATTTAGGAGAATTCAAACTTATTTTGATTAGTTAATCAGTTTCAGCCTTGTATTTATCCACTTCTCTTTAACAAGGGGAGTGGGCATCTACAATTGTCCTTGTTGTTAAATGTACTACATTTTAGATGTGTTATTTGTTTGAAGTATGTAAGTGTGCAACTGATAATAACAAGAACTAGCTGCAGCTACTTAGTTAAGCCCATTGCTGTCATGAGGTAGAGGTCAGTCCAGGATCAGCCTCTCCAGTTGTCTTTTTGCAACCACATCCACCAACGCCAACCTCAGGAACTGCTCCACATCAGGTGCTGCTACCTTAAATCATGATCAGAAAGCCTAGGAGCCACAGCCTGGATGTAACCTTGTGGTCCGGGTAACAGGACTAATAACAAAACAAAACGTGCATGTGGACGTCTCACAGGTTTCACCTTCTTACTGTGCATAGGGCTGTTTTTTCATGCTCCACCCTGTTTACATACAGTAGATATATAGTAGGTACAGCATGGGGGTCTCAAAGTCGGTCCCGGGGGCCCACTGTGTCTTTAAGTTTTTGTTTCAACCAGATTCATACTTGGCTCGTATTATTTTTCTTTTGTTCTACATTCAGAAAAGCACGGCAGCATGATTTTTGCATTTATATGACATCCAACCATCCATTATCCAACCCACTATATCCTAACTACAGGGTCATAGGGGTCTGCTGGAGCCAATCCCAGCCAACACAGGGCGCAAGGCAGGAAACAAACCCCGGGCAGGGCACCAGCCCACCGCAGCGCATTTCTATGACATTTAGAAACATTTCTGTTTTTGCTGCAGATTTAATTGCTTAACTCTTGTAGCAGTAGAGGCTGTTATTGACCTCTTGAACCCTCAGGTACCACGCCAAACACCAGGTGAAAGTCCAAGACTTTTTATTTTTGTAATAATAACGTGCACAAAGAACCCTCCACTCCACACTACACATACAATAAATCAATAATCACTACAAATACCAATCCTCCTCTCCCAGACACTTTGCCACCCTTCCTCCAAGCTCAGCTCAGTGTCTGGGCTTTCCCACAGTCCTTTTATACCCCCTGACCCAGAAGTGGTTCCTGTCCAACAATCCATAAGTCCTCATTACTTCCGGGTCAGAGTCAAAGACCTTTTCTTCAACCTGGAAGCACGTCGTTTTCTCCTGTTCATGTGACCAGGATGTACTTCCAGGTTATAGGGCACATGGCAGTCTGAAAGCCTCCCTGCAGCGGCTCCCGGTGGCCCCCATGGTATCCAGCAGGGCTGCGCATAGAAACTACAAGGTCCATAAGGCCCTGCTGGAATTCGGGGAACCTCCATGCTGTTGGGAAGGCTCCACCTGGCGGCCTGGTGGTGTGGGCTGGAATATGTAGCCAGCCACCCATCACACTCTCTTTTGTTGATTTTATTATATTTTGCCCTTCTCTGTGCACTTTGCTCCCTACATTGTATCTTAATAATGACAATTAAAAACAGGCAGAGCAGACATGCAGGCAAACAACAATGAATCACGAAAGGCTGCAACTACTTTAGTGTCAGACCCACTAATTAGTAAATAATGGATTAATTAAACAGAATATTTGGAAAAGAAAAATATTGTCAGAAAGATAAAATATATATTATTCCTAAAATATTATTCATATTCCTATAATATATATATATATATATATATATATATATATATATATATATATATATATATATATACACATTCACGGCATTCGTAGTCTGAATCGCAATCTGATTGTATGGGTGGTTACCTACCAGGTAACGCTTGTGGTTGGTCAGCAAGTCAGCTAACATCAGCCACGCCCTCTCAGTTGTGAGAAGCAGATCATAGAATGGTTGAAATAGTTTACTGTCAAATAATGCAGAGTACGCGACACGTGATATATATTGGAAAGCCAGCCCCTGGACACAGACAGACAGACACCAGAATGTCCAAAAGCACACTCCTTTATTACGTTAAGCACCACATTGCCTTATCCCAACAACTCTTCTTTCTTTCTTTCTCTCTCTCTCTTTCTCCCTTCCTTGGACCTCCACTCCCCTCCTCACAAGCGTCTCCTTCCTCCCAACTCCGGCTCCTTGGAGGGAGACGGCCCCTTTTATAATGACCTGGATGGCCTCCAGGTGCTCCGTCTGACGACACTTCCTGGTGTGGCAGAAGTGTCAGGAGAGCACTCGGAAGCACTGCGGGTGTCCCTGGGATTTCTTCCGGCAGCACTTCCTGGTGTGGCGGAAGTGCTGCCATCCAGGGTTCCATAACCATCTGGGCGCCCCCTGGCAGTGGCCGCGTCCTCCCATACAGAGGAGCTTCCCAGCTCCATTCCAGTGGCCCCCAAGCAGACCCAGGCGGCTGCCCTCTCGTGGCCCAAGGGAGGTATCATCCCTCTCGTGGACCATCCAGGTGTCCCAACTGGGTAGGGTCCCCAGCCGTCTGGCACACTATATATATATATATTATATATTTTTTTTTACCAAACTTATAGGAAATAACAGTTCAGTTAATTAGCCCAGGATTCCAATTAAAAAGAGAAGCTGATTGGAACAAAAACCTGCAGCAACCGTGGGTCCCCAGGATCGAATTTGAGAGCCCCTGGTATCACACATATGTGTATGTGTAGAAAGATGAATTAATTAAGTAATGAATTAAACAGAAAGTAGTAAGTAGAAAGATGGTTAAGTAACTTAGGGTCACTAAGATACTGTATTAACAATTAGGCCATGCTGCCTAATGAACTTCAACATAACATTGTCAAAACATTTTAGCCCAGTTAAGCAGTAGGAAGAGGCACAATGATAGCAGAGAATAATGACATTCACATTTTTAAAAAAATTAAACAATGAAAGGGTTCAAACCATGAGCAGATAATACAGGCAAAAAAACCTCAAAAACACTGAAACTATTTGAAGATCCAACCATATCATTTTCTGTACCCACATATCCAGAACTGGGTCGTGGGGAAGACTATTCAAGTGTGCCCTCAGAAAACAGTAAATATACAAGACCAGGGCTTTTGACAAGGCACAATTAAACTCACTGCTACAATGATGTTTCCTAGTTAGGATTTCTCTTTGACCTTTGGCCCCACCCATCACATAACTGCTGACTGATAAAAAAATGGTAAAAATGGGTGGGGCCAAAGGTAACCCATCCATGGGAGGGAACTGAGGTGGCGGCCTATGGCCACGATATTAAATGATCACATGCTCTCGCTTACTTTAAGTCAACATACTCAACACTGAACACTATAAAGGCACTTTACACGCTTTATGTACCTGCAGTACAATTCTAAATACACTCACTGAGAAAATTATTAGAAACACTAATACCGAGTAAGGCACCCTTTTGCTCTCAAAACAGCCCCAGTTCTTTGTAGCATGGATTCCACACAATGTTGGAAACATTATTTTGAGTTTCTGCTCCATGTTGACATGACTGCATCACCCAGTTTCTGCAGATCTGTCAGCTGCATGTCATGTTCATGCTGCCAGTCTCCCTTTCAACCACATCCAAAAGGTGTTCTGTTAGATTTGGATCTGGTAACTGGGAAGGCCACCGAAGAACACTAAACTCATGTTCATGAATGACTTTTGCTTTGTGACATCTTGCAATTTCATGCTGGAAGTGCACAATGGAAAATAAAGGAGCCAGTTTTGTTCTTCAGACAGATGCCATAGGGGAACCATTTTTGGTTCCCAAAAAGAACCATCCATATGAAGGTTTCAGAAAGATTTTTTTTTTATGTATTATGAAAGTTGGCGGTGGGTTGGCACCCTGCCCGGGATTGGTTCCTGCCTTGTGCCCTGTGTTGGCTGGGATTGGCTCCAGCAGACCCCCGTGACCCTGTGTTCGGATTCAGCGGGTTGGAAAATGGATGGATGGATGGATGAAAGTTGGCCCAGGCACAGACAGACACAGAGGCTCACGATGTTCAAAACACACACCGTTTATTCACAACGCCACACACAATATCGTTCACAATCCACAAACCCAGTCCTTTTCACTACTCTTTAGCTGCCTCCACTCCTCTCTCGCAAGCTCAGTCTTCCTCCTCCTGACTCCGGCTCCCCGAATGGAGTGAAGCGGCCCCTTTTATCCCACCCTGGATGAGCTCCAGGTGTTCTGTGATGGTCTTCCAGCAGCACTTCCTGGTGTGGCAGAAGTGCTGTCCTCCAGGGCTCAGGAACCATCCAGGGGCCCCCTGGTGGTGGCAACGGACCCCAACAGGTTTGAGCTTCCCAGCTCTGTATCCATGGCCCCTGATGAAAACCCTCTCCTGGTCCTTCCCTGCTCCAGGCATCCCGGTGGGGCAAGGTCCCTGTATTTAGATCTGCAACAAGCTCCAAACATACTGTAGATGTTCAAAGATATGTGATATACCATTAGTCTGTTGATTTTAAAAAGACTTTTGCTGCATACAACGACAATGGCTAAGTTTGGTATTTCTTGATCAGTTAGTATTCTGCTAGGTAGCCTGCCTATACTTTAAAGATTTCTGCTTTGTCACCATATTAGGAAACTTTTCAAAGCCCAATGAGCCAAAGAATCCTTCCCAGAATGAATGGTTCTTTGTCGTGGTTCAACAAAGAACTACACAACTTAGTAAAGTGCCACTGCAGAACCATTATTTATAAATAAGAGTGTAAGTATTAGAAGATGGGTAAATTGTGGCCACGAAAGGATAGAAATCATCAGCAGTAATATCCAAATAGACTTTGGCATTCAAGAGATGATTGATTGGTATTAAAGGGCCCAAAGGGTGCCAAGAAAACATTCCCTGCAACACTACACCACCAGCACCAGCCTGGACCGTTAATGCAAGGCAGGCTGGGTGCATTATTTGCAAGTACCAAATTCTGACCCTGCCATCTGGGTACCCCTGCACAAATCAAAATTCATCAGACCAGGCTGTGTTTCTTCGGTCTTCAGCTACCCAGTTTTAGGGATCCTGTGCCCACTGCAGCCTCAGCTTTCTGTTCTTGGCTGACAGGAGTGGCCCGGATGTGTTCTTCTGCTCTTGTAGCCCATCTGTCGAAATGTTTTGACGTGTTCTGCATACTGAGATGCTTTTCTGCTCCTCACAGTTGCACAGAGTTGTTATTTGAATTACCGCAGCATTTCTGTCAGCTCAGACCAGTCTGGCCATTCACCTCTGACCTCTCTCATCAACAAGCCACTTCTGGCAATAGGATTTCTGCTCAGTGGATGTGTTGTGTTTTTCACACCATTCTAAATAAACTCTGGGGGCTGCTGTGTGTGAAAATCACAGGAGATCAGCGGTTACAGAAATACTCAAACCCGCCTGTCTGGCACCAACAATCAGAAATCACTGAGCATCAGTGCTGTGGATTTGCTAAGGCTTACACTGTGTCGATTCAGAATGACCAAATCACCCAACTTGAACCTATTTGGAGATGTTTCAGAAAACCCAGTGTACCCAGCAGAAAACATCTTCAAACACAGCAGCAACATTCAAACTTTACATAGTCGACCACCTGGTATTACATTTGAACCCAAGATGCTGGAACTGTGAGGCACCAGCAACACTAAGCGCTACACCGCCCTCTGATGAGCTTCAAATCCAGGTCAAATATTACATTAAAGCAAACAAGGTTAATACATCAGTGCAAGTAAAAAAAAAATGAAAATATCAGTGAATTATTCAGACACTGTAAGTGAGCAAATACGTCAGTGGATCATCCAAAAGAGGGTCTGCTGCAGGGTCACAGCCAGTTCAACTAAAATCAGAGGAGAAAAAAAGGCCCAAAGAGCACAAAGACCTTTGTTTAACTCATCTGGAGAGCAAGTTCTCATGCCATCCAGCGGCAGAAATTCACGTCATCCTCTTCAAGCACTCTTGGAACTCCCAATGGCTGCTGTGCAGGCCTGCAGACTCTGGAGATTTAAATGAGGAGTACCCAACACGAGAAGGCAGAATGTTAGCTTAAAGATGGACATTGTGGTTCACCTGACGTGCCGGCCACCACATTACCTCCTCCAATAGACAGTACTAGTAAACTGCACGTTATTGTTTTATCTAACCCTTTAGTGAAGCTACTCCTTGACACATGTGAAGGTCTCTTCACATAGTCATGTCTCTGCTGTGCTCCCTGGTGGTCAGAGAGACCTGTTAAGGGGTAAAACAATTAAAACCTGAATTTTACTTCCTGAACCTTTTGCCCTGTCATTTATTTTATACAGTTACTGTAACATCACAATGCAAACAGAAAGAATGAGTGTACACCACCGAGCAGCTGTCATAAATCACTGCTGCCATTTGACCTTTAAGACAAGAGGGGATCAGCAGAATCCAGCCCCTTTAGAAGCCATGTCATTGTTGTTGTTTGTTTGTCCAAGTGTGATTTTTATGACCAGCTGGAACTGTGCCACTTCATGATACTTCTGTTTGGCGTTTAACCCAACTCACTCAACCAGCTAGAATTAGAAATCATACAAAAACAGCCTCAGTTTTCTAAGTGGACAATTCTCCTTCACACATATATTATATTTACAGATTGTTTTCTCATCCTCAGATCCTTTTCCATTGTCAGTCAGTCATTGTCCAACCCGCTATATCCTAACACAGGGTCATGGGGGTCTGCTGGAGCCAATCCCAGCCAGCACAGGGTACAAAGCAGGAACAAACCCTGCCAGCTCACACACACCAAGCACACACTAGGGACAATTTAGGATCACCAATGCACCTAACCTGCATGCCTTTGGACTGTGGGAGGAAACCCACTCAGACACGGGGAGAAACATGCAAACTCCATGCAGGGAGGACCTGGGAAGCGAACCGGTCTCCTAACTACGAGGTAGCAGCGTTACCACTGTGCCACCGTGCCGCCATTTTTCCGTTGTTTTACAATTTTTTTTCTTTTAGTGACTCAGTACTACAGAATGGCTGTAGTCACAGCTCTGAAACTTTGACGTCAATTCCTAGCCCAATCACATTTGTGTGTGTGTGTGCTTATTATTTGTCATCCCAGTGACGAGTCATTTATTTAGTACTAGCTGATTACCCAGTGGCTTCACTCACTGAGTGCAAGGGGAAAAAAAGTAAAATGTAGTATTTATAAAATAAGTTTGTTAATTACCAATGTTATTTTTGAACAAATAAAGAACATTTACAATAAATAGAAATTATATAAATATTAATTATTAAGTAGTAAAACATTTTGAGAAAAGAATTTGAAGAAGATATAAGAAGCGTATAAATTATTAAACAGTCAAACATTAACATTTAAGAAGTAAAGATACATTGAGTACTACTGCAGTGGTTTCGGCCAAACTACCTGCTTGACAACCTTGCACTATGTGCCTGTGATTTAAGAGAAAAATTATTCTGAGAAATGTGGACGCTGCCTTTCCGTGCTTAACGGGCAGAAGGTCCAAACAATTCCCAAGTCCAATACTTAACATGAAGAGGTCGGTACATCTTTTTAGATCCTCCATTTTCTTAAAAGAATTCATCACAAAAGCAACCTTGAATGTTGCAGGGTTTTAGTGACCCGAATTCATCTTAAGGGACAGTAAGTAGCCGTGCACCGCAATTTACCAAGAGAGTCCCGCTTCGATTACACTTATTCGCAAAGATTTCCACTGTCCCAGGAGCCGACGGGGCACTTGAAGTGTGACAAACAGTGCGAGATGAGAGGACGCTGCCTGAAACTGCGAAGCTGTTGTCCAGGAGGAAAAGCCCGACATTCCGCGCCTCCCATCATCCACTTTGTTCTTACGACCCCTCGCCGCTGAAGGCGGTCTCGTCTTCACATTGTTTACAGCTCGGCGCAGTTAAGAAATAGAAAGACGGAAAGCTATTTTCTTCATCTCTCATACTATCAAGGTGTAGCGCGTTCCTCTTAAGTTGAATGAGGAGCCCAGCACACACACAAATCTCCTACTCTTAGGAAAATTAATTCTATTAAGTACGGAACCCAACCGAACCTTAGCCCCAATTTGATATCCTCATCTGGAGTTGTCTTTTATGAATTTACACAAAGGAAATAATCACCCCAACAATTCTTTAAACAACACCCTTTAAATCCTTGTCAAATCTATAATAACTACACAAACCCGAATTGATATGGCACCCCCTTAAACACTCTATAATATACTCCCCAGAAAACGGCAAAACTGCAAAGAAAGAAAGCAGGCAAGGAAAAGAAACGGAAAATTACTCTTATTTACAAACAGTACGTTCTTGTTTTAATGTCTAAATTCACACGGCCTGGGAAATCTGCAATGAATCCAGTGATCAAGTCAGATACGTTCCGCTGACTCGTATGCTGAATTTAAATGTAAAAGAAGCGATCTCACTGGCCTGGCGACGATACCTTTGTTGAAGGAAGAAGTCCGTCTCACCCGGGTGTCTTGGCGTTAGTGTCCGTCCATGGCCGACGCCCACACCATAAAAGCAAAGTAAAGCCGTGTGCTCTGAAAGTCCTTCGAGGTTAGCCGGCACTGCTTCTCCGTGCACCCAACCGTCCTTATTACGGAGTCTCACTTGCTTTACCGCTGGCTTCTTCTTTACATTCACCTTCCCAGCTCCTTATTTAAACAGTCTTTTTTCTTCCTTTCAATATCAGTAAAATAACTCTCACAGAAATAATAAGTTCCTATATTATAATATGTTCCGTGGTCGTACGTAATTTCCGTTACCCGTGGTAATATGTCATTTCCGTTTCAAACACGAAAAGAATTTTATTTATATAGATTAGAATTCTGCAACTTCTTAACCTTATTTTTGTACATTGTTTTCACTATTGTTACGATATAAATTATTTTCATTGTTATTTCATTGATATTTTAGAATATAATGCCCACCATTTTGCAGTGATTATTTCATTATCCTTGCCATTTGTAGAAACAGTCTTGGTTGCCAAGGTCACCATGCAACATGGTGGAGCCTGTGATTTCATCGTGTCAAGAGTATATAAGATGGTCCTTCATGTAAGTCAGTCAGTCAGTCATTATCCAACCCGTTATATCCTAAAACAGGGTCATGGGGGTCTGCTGGAGCCAATCCCAGCCAGCACAGGGTGCAAGGCAGGAACAAATCCCAGGCAGGGCGCCAGCCCACCGCAGTCCTTCATGTAAGCTTTTGGATAAATAGAAATGACAAGAAATCTTTGTAAAATTATACTTTAGTTAGGAAAACAACAGTTACAGTCAATTAATGTGCTTTTTTTGTTGTGGACAGATCTCGACATTTTGGAAGACACTCATACTTGATTTTTTGATGGTTCTCTTGGTTTTTTAGCTCAATTTTAGTCCATTTCCGACTAGCCTTTCTCCAATTATGGCCACCATAACTGGCTCACTTAAACTAACCCAGATTGAGTCGGGTTGACTGTGTCATGCAATGAACGGGTGCCCCAGCCAGTGGCGGTTCATACCTTGTGCCTGATGCTTCTGGGAACGTCTCTAGCTTTACTGAACTTTGTAAAGGATTTAAAAGATGGAAGGAGTATCCTTGTGTTAGAGGTCACCAGTCTTTTTTTTTTTGAAGGAATTCTGCTCTTTCTTGTTTCAGTTTTCTTGTTACCACATCACAGCATCTTTTTTGGCTCAAAGGAATAAAACCTCGCACCAGTGTGGTACCAAAAGAATTAGCTGAAAGTAAAACTGCAAAACCAAAGAAATTACTACTGACATTTGCTGCCATGAAAGAGCTTCTGCACCCAGTCACTATTTAAGGAGTGGACATGAAGGTGGTAAACTCTTACAGGTATTTGAGCATCCGCATCAATGACAAGCTGGACTGCTCTAGTGACAAAGAGGAACTACCGTACGCAAGAAAAGGCAGAGCAGACTCTTATTTTCTTACTTTGCTTTGCATTTAACCTGACTTCAAAAGAGACCAACTGAATTAACAACAAGCTAATCTGGACAGTGCAATTTTTCACAATTCTTCTTTGACAAAATTGGTGAAGCTCTGTCATGTTACATGAGGAATGTGAGTGAACAGCCATTTTTAAGTTCACCCACAAACTCACAATTGGACTGAGATCTGGATTCTGACTTAGCAACTACAGGACATTAACACTGCTGTTTTTCATCCATTCCAGTTTAGCTCTGGTTTTATGCATGGCGTTAGGCCATAAAACTGACTCACCACAAGTCAGACCTTCCACATACAACTGAAACCTCTTGACTACAGACAGGTGATCGCCACTGACCTAATTATGTGACTTATGAAGCCAATTGGCTGCACCCCTGATTATTTAGGTTTGTCATATTATACGGGTGAATATGTAGGAGTTCAATCATTTTAATTAATTAATTTCAACCACTTTGCAGGGATTGGTTTTCACTTTGGCTTTAAAAAGTCCTTTTCTGTTGATCTGCGTCTAAAAAAGCCAAATTCAGCTTACTGTGATGTTGTATAACGTTGTATAATGTTGTATAACAATAAACTTTAAATTTAAATTTCCAAGGGCATGAATCAGTAGCGTAGGGCCATAGGCCCAGCCAATCAGTTCATTGCATGTGAAATTTTCCATTAAATATTGTAACTGTTGGGTATTTGTCATTTTATTTTTCCTTCAGTTTCGAAGTGGTATGTCAAATCCCATTGGTTTACTGAATTTTCCATAAATAAATAAATGGGGCGTTGTTACGGTGTATGTGTAACCTGACTGGTAGTAGTCATTAGGCAGCTAACCGAACCTTAAGTTGCTAAACTGAGTATTTTCGATGAACACCAAGCAGACAGTTTCTTATTCTGAGGGACTATTTCTGACATGGCAAAACAAGCAAAAATATCAAGGTTTTTCAAAAATCCTCGTTTAGTTGAAGAGGAATGCCTGGGCACAAATGAGACACACAATATACAACAGTGTGTGGCTGAGAAAATGACTGGAGCAAACATTTCAATCGCGTCCTCATCTGAGGAGACTCTGGCTTTAGCAGCCCCAAAAGACAAGTATGCTGTGACAGAACCACCAAAAGATTTGTCAACCATTGATGAACGAGCCACTCCACCTAATCTGCAATCATTTCTGACAACTACGATAATGGGAAGGGCTTGATGTTTCTCTGCTAATTGGTATGAACAATTCAAATGGATCAAAAACAGTATAGGTTCTGCAAAGGAACATTTGATTGCCTTGATAATTTTTGCTCATCTTTTGCATGGTCCAAATAATTCAGTTATGTGAATGTCCCACAGTATGAATAGATGTATTTTTTGGAAAAGTGCCCTTACATATCCTACTAAAAACTAGAACAGCCATTTTTACACCAGTTCACCCCGAAATCTATTCCTGGCTATGCCCCTAGGGTTGAATGCTTTTTAAAAGGCATTCTGGCTCACCAGTCTATATTTTACTTACCATTCTTAGAAGAGCATCCAGTCAAGCCTTAAAAGTACCCAAAGTACTGCTATCCACCACACTACTTGGTAAATTATTCTACATATGCCCGTGTGAAGAAACTTTGTAAGTGACCTTTTAAGTCAAGATGCATACCGGGACAATACGTTGCTGAAAAAGTTGTTTGATCCACAAGGATCTATCTTGGGTCCACTGGTCTTTTCGATCTCCATGCTTCCATTAGGTCAGATTATCTCAAAGCATAATGTGAGCAACCACAGCTATGCTGATGACACACAGCTGTATTTATCAATAGCACCTGATGACCCCGACTCTCTTGTCTCACTTACACAATGTCTTACTTGTGTTTCTGAATGGATGAGTAGTAATTTTCTCAAACTAAATAAAGAGAAAACAGACATTTTAGTGATTGGCAATAATGGATATAATGAGGATATTAGAAATAAACGTGATGCATTAGGATTAAAAGTCAAGACAGAGGTAAAGAATTTAGGGGTAATTATTAACTCTGACCTAAATTTAAAATCACATATTAATCAGATTACTAGGACTGCATTTTTTCACTTAGGACATACAGCAAAAGTTAGATTTCTTATAACTTTGCAAGCTGCGGTGGGTTGGCACCCTGCCCAGGATTGGTTCCTGCCTTGTGCCCTGTGTTGGCTGGGATTGGCTCTGGCAGACCCCCGTGACCCTGTGTTCGGATTCAGCGGGTTGGAAAATGGATGGATGGATGGATAACTTTGCAAGATGCTGAAAAATTACCTCATGCTTTTGGTTTTTAGTTGGCTAGATTATTGTAATGCACCCCTCTCAGGACCACCCAAAAATGACATCAGTTGATTGCAACAAGTGCAGAATGCAGCTGTCAGAATTTTAACTAGGAAAAGAAAATCCGAGCACAGCTCTCCAGTTCTGATGTCACTACACTGGTTACCTGTGTCATTTAGAATTGACTTTAAAATACTGCTTATGGTTTACAAAGCCTTAAATAATCTCACTCCATCCTATATCTTGGAATGCCTTTCACCTTACACTCCAAATCGTAACCTTAGATCTTCAAATGAGTGTCTGCTTATAAATTCAAGAGCTAAACTTAAAAGAAGTGGTGAGGCGGCCTTCTGCTGTAATGCACCTAAAATCTGAAATAGCTTACCGATAGAAATTCACCAGGCTGATATGGTGGAGCACTTTAAAAAACTGCTAAAAACACATTATTTTAACATGGCTTTCTCATAGCTTCATTTTAGTCAAACCGTGATATTCTGTACATGCATTTTATTATCATTATTATTCTTGGTGGCTCTGAAATCTGTACTAACCCCTGCTTTCTCTGCTGTTCTTTTTCCGGTTTCCTCAAATTAAAGCACCATGCTGTCCCTACATTGATAGATTGAAGGCCAGAGGTCCACGTGACCATCATCATCAAATTTTTCCATGTAAAGTTTGAAAATCATGAGGACTGATTGAGATCATTGATATTAGGTAGAATGCCTAGAGGGGGCTGGGTGGTCTCATGGCCTTGGAACCCCTGCAGATTTTGCTTTTTTTTTCTCTGGAGTTTTTTTGTTTTTTCTGTCGTCCCTGACCTTACTTTTATTCTATGTTAAGTAGTACTGCCTAATTTTATTTTTATATTTTGTCTTTTTTCTCTTTCTTCATCCTGTAAAGCACTTTGAGCTTCATCATCTCCATGAAAATGTGCTATATAAATAAATGTTGTTGTTGTTGTTGAAGCCTGCAGTAGCCTTCCTAGTTAAGATGGATGTATGATGAGTCGGGCCATAAGTAAGGTGTTGCCCACTGCACAAAATCTTCAAAGAGGCTTCATCATACCTAGAAATTAATAACCAACATTGTCACCATTAAAAATGATATTATGTCCAAGGCAACACGTAAAATATAATAGCACAATTTAAGTAAACAATCTGCGACCATACCTTATATTACTCCTGGACTAGGCACCAGGATAAGTCTTGGAAAAAAAATAAAGCATTCATGTGCTAGATGTAGATGAGCCCTTGCGTGCGTCACAAGCCCGCACCTTTGGACGCTCGCCCATGCGTTCTCTTTCTCCCGCGGAATTTCGCTCAGATTCCGTACATCGCATGCGTGCTACTACTGGAGGTGAGCAGGCAAATACTTTTTATCTTTGTGAACTGTGAAGCTTAACTTGAAAGCCACTGGTGAGTGTGTGCGCTGCATGGATATTGCTATAGTATATCCACTCCATTAATACACTCCACTGAGGAGCACAGAGTTGCCTACATAAAAACTCGTCCAGTTTGCTGCTTCGTATTTAATATGTTTTGTCACAATTTTTGAGGTATACGGCTGTGTAAAGCTGTGATGGTGGATGTCTAATAGAATGCAGTTTTCACTATAAACTTTGGCTAATTTATATAAATAATTTTAAAGTTCTCATATTTTTCCTATTCCATTTTACTACACTGAGTAATGTGAACAGATTATGAAGGGATGAGGGATGTACTGAATTATGGGAAAAAAAAACAAAATACAATTTGTCGCTCGGACGCGCGCGCTCAGTGCAAAACATCCAGTGGTGGAAGTGGAAAAAGTAATATGGAGGAATTCACCAAGGCTGTCACGTTACAACTTGTTTCTTTCTCTGAGTTATACAATTTTCATTTTACAAATAAAATATTGCGAAAATATGAGCATATCTATAGCTGGTAATCTATCTTTATCTGCCCAATCAGTTCTCATTGGCCTCGGGGTTGTAGTGTTTGTTTTACTTGGATAAATTTGGCATTTTTCCCCATCAATCTACATTCAGTAACCCATAATGACCAAGTGAACACCTGTTTTCAGAAAGGTTTGCAAATGTATTAAAAATCAAAAACTGAAATCTCACATTTATGTACGCATTCCACCCACTCCAAATTGTGGCCTGATGCACCTTTTTTTCTTTAGTTATTCTTCTAATGTGCCTAGAACTTGATTGAAGTCCACCAGTGGCACATTGAATTCATTTTACACAGTTTAGAAAGGCAAGCACCTGTGTATATAAGAGTACACAGTTCACAGCGAATGTACGGATAAAAACCAAGCCATGAAGTCCAAAGAACTTTCTGTAGACCGCTGTGGTAAAAATGTGGTGAGACGTGTATCAAGGCAAAAGTATAAAATCATTTCTAAAGCTTTGAGGTTTCCCAGCAGCACAGTGGCTTCAACAATTGTGAACTGGAAGAGGTTTGAAACCCCCAGGAGTTGGACATGCAGCCAAACTGTTGAACCAGGCAAGAAGGGTCAGGGAGGTGACCAAGAATAAAGTGGTCACTCTAACACAGTTTTAGAAGTGTTTGGCTGAGATGAGAGAACTTTTTGGTAGGATGGCCATAACAGCAATCCATCAATGAGGTGTTTATGGTAGAGTGGCTAGACGAAAGCCTCTCTTGAGTTAAAGGCTTATGACAGTCCGCTTGGAGTTTCTCAGATGACTCTAAGTGCATGAAAACAAGATTCTATTGTCTGATGAGACAAAAATTGAAATCTTTGGGTAGAACTCCAAGCAATATATTTGACTAAGACCAGGAATTGCCTAATACCATTCCCACAGAACTGAAGGAAGGATGAATGAAGCCAAAAACAGAGAGGTTCTTGAAAAGAACCTGCTGCAGTGTGCATGCAACCTCACACTGGGGCGACGGTTTACCTTTCAGCATGATAATGACATGAAGCATAAAGCCAAGATAACGCTAGAGTGCCTTAGCACAACAAGTCTCTCTCTGTCCTTAAAATCAAAGCCCAGGTTTAAAGCCCACGGAGCATCTGTGAAAAGACCTGAACATGATATCTTACAGACAGTTCACATCCAATCTAGCAGAGCTTGAGAGGATCTGCCAGGAACAAAGGGATAAACTGTTGAAATCCAGGGATGCAAAGCTTGAATTGACTTAGCCATGAAGACTTGAAGCTGGAATTGGGGCTTCTACAAAGTACTAAATTAAGGGTCTGAATACTTCAATAAATAATAAGAGATTCAGTTTTTAATATTTTTAATATATTTGCAAACCTTTCTGAAAACATGTTTTCACTTTGTCATTGTTACCGGCAATGGATGAAATGCAGCCATTGTATAGAATGCCTAGGAAATATATAGAATGCCGAAAACTGGACGTCAAAGTATGAAACGATTAATACAGTGCATCCAGAAAGTATTCACAGCGCATCACTTTTTCCACATTTTGTTATGTTACAGCCTTATTCCAAAATGGATTAAATTCATTTTTTTCCTCAGAATTCTACACACAACACCCCATAATGACAACGTGAAAAAAGTTTACTTGAGATTTCTGCAAATTTATTAAAAATAAAAAAACTGAAAATTCCATGTACATAAGTATTCACAGCCTTTGCTCAATACTTTGTCGATGCACCTTTGGCAGCAATTACAGCCTCAAGTCTTTTTGAATATGATGCCACAAGCTTGGCACACCTATCCCTGGCCAGTTTCACCCATTCCTCTTTGCAGCACCTCTCAAGCTCCATCAGGTTGGATGGGAAGCGTCGGTGCACAGCCATTTTAAGATCTCTCCAGAGATGTTCAATCAGATTCAAGTCTGGGCTCTGGCTGGGCCACTCAAGGACATTCACAGAGTTGTCCTGAAGCCACTCCTTTGATATCTTGGCTGTGTGTTTAGGGTCGTTGTCCTGCTGAAAGATGAACCGTCGCCCCAGTCTGAGGTCAAGAGCGCTCTGGAGCAGGTTTTTATCCAGGATGTCTCTGTACATTGTTGCAGTCATCTCTCCCTTTATCCTGACTAGTCTCCCAGTCCCTGTCGCTGAAAAACATCCCCACAACATGATGCTGCCACCACCTTGCTTCACTGTAGGGATGGTATTGGCCTGGTGATGAGCGGTGCCTGGTTTCCTCCAAACATGATACCTGGCATTCACACCAAAGAGTTCAATCTTTGTCACATCAGACCAGAGAATTTTCTTTCTCATGGTCTGAGAGTCCTTCAGGTGCCTTTTGGCAAACTCCAGGCGGGCTGCCATGTGCCTTTTACTAAGGAGTGACTTCCGTCTGGCCACTCTACCATACAGGCCTGGTTGGTGGATTGCTGCAGAGATGGTTGTCCTTCTGGAAGGTTCTCCTCTCTCCACAGAGGACCTCTGGCCAGCCAGCTCTAGGAAGAGTCCTGGTGGTTTCGAACTTCTTCCACTTACGGATGATGGAGGCCACTGTGCTCATTGGGACCTTCGAAGCAGCAGAAATTTTTCTGTAACCTTCCCCAGATTTGTGCCTCAAGACAATCCTGTCTCGGAGGTCTACAGACAATTCCTTTGACTTCATGCTTGGTTTGTGCTCTGACATGAACTGTCAACTGTGGGACCTTATATAGACAGGTGTGTGCCTTTCCAAATCATGTCCAATCAACTGAATTTACCACAGGTGGACTCCAATTAAGCTGCAGAAACATCTCAAGGATGATCAGGGGAAACAGGATGCACCTGAGCTCAATTTTGAGCTTCTTGGCAAAGGCTGTGAATACTTATGTACATGTGCTTTCTCAATTTTTTTATTTTTAATAAATTTGGAAAAAACCTCAAGTAAACTTTTTTCACGTTGTCATTATGGGGTGTTGTGTGTAGAATTCTGAGGAAAAAAATTAATTTAATCCATTTTGGAATAAGGCTGTAACATAACAAAATGTGGAAAAAGTGATGCGCTGTGAATACTTTCCGGATGCACTGTATGTCACACATTTCCTAGGCATTCTATGCAAAGCCAAAAGACAAACCGGCAAAGTATAAAATACTATTATTTTACTAATTAATACTAAATTTCTAATGTCACGTGACTTTCGGCACTCGCCTCAGATGGAGAATTCCCCATTTGTATTTCAGTGCAATTTAAAATAAATTTTTTTCCTTCTTGTTGCAACAAGTAGGTTCATATTTTATTTTCTCTTGTTTTCCTCAATAAGAAAGTCCTATACTTTATTTTGTATTTGTTTCTTTTTCATATACGTCTTTTCAATAAAAGCCTTTTCGTGACTCTCTTTTAATACTTTGCCTAAATAGCATTTGTCATTCTATTTAATGCCTAGTATAGGAAAGTATATATATTATTAAAATAATTTGGATATTTCATACTTTGCCTAAAAAACGCCAGAAATTCTATATATTGCCTAGGCATTCTATACAATGCCTGCCTTTCATACATTGCTGGTAACATCATTATGATTGATTACATGTAGATTGATTTGCAAAAATGGCAACATTTTCCCTTTAAAATTAAATCTACAATGAATCAATTGAGCAGAAAATGAAGGGGTCTGAATACTTTCTGAATTCACTGTATATATTTAGTCACTTAAAATATCCCTGCTAAGAACAACGTGAAATATCTTTTTGTCACGATTACCAAAGATCAGAAAGACAGGGTTTTGAAAAGTTTCATCTTTTTATTAAATTAGTAGAGATAAAATTCACTTCTTGGTTCTTAATAAAGTTTTCAATATCTGGAAGATGCTTGTTAGCCAATGTGGCGGGCCTGTGATTACCTTTTCTAGGAAGTGATGAGTAAAGTAATCCTGTTACAGTTTGGGAGAAGGAATTCATATTTGTAATGGACTTTCTTCTCTTTTTAAGTAATAGAACCTTCGTTGAGTAACTACCCAAACTCAGTTTGCAAACCTCTGTATGAAAATGTGTCATATAAGTAAATGCCATCAATGTTCTTACTGGTTTTTGAAGTGTCCATATTCACTCTAAAAGCCATTTAGTAGTTTACATCACCATTTTCTTGTTTTACATTTTATAATGAGACCTTTAACCAGCTCAAAACAGTATCTTTGTCAAATCTTTAAGTTGTTGGTGCTTTTGTAAAACAGCTTGTTGCTCACATAGAGGAGGAAAGGGTTGGAGCCTTCAAGTCATAAATCATTGAGAAAAAGGGCGGAACTTTCCAGAGCTGCACACACTAGGATTTTGTGTCTGCACTTTTATTCTCTTGGGCCCTGTTTTAGTGTTCTAATCGTATGATAAGAGGGAATGTAAGGACTGCAAGGTGTAAGAAAGGAGCTATATTGTGCCCGACCCGACACAGATTGGACGCGGGAGGCATGTGTAAAATAAACAAAGAACTTTTATTTTTCTTCAGCTGGAGGGCACGTCTTCCCTGTAATCCCTCCAGCCACAACACAGTCCCAAACACTAAGCACGCCAGTAAAGCAAAAGCACCACCACTCCTCCTCAGCAAGCTTTGTCCACCTCCACCCGACTCTGGCCGCTGAGTGGTGGTCACTGGCTCCTTTTTATTGGGTACCTGGAAGAGCTCCAGGTGGTTGATTATCGACATCTGGCTGCACTTCCAGGTAAGTCAAAACTAGTGCCCAAAAGGGGCCAGCCGCTCCTGTTGCAGCACCCCCTGGCGGTGCCTGCAGAACCCCACAGAGCTGCACAGAACACCAACCCCCATGAAGCCCTTGGGGAGTCCAAAGGCACCGCTGCAACCCAGGGAGGCTGCCATCTAGCATCCAGGGGGAGATACCGGGCTTCCCACCCAGTGGCGTAGTGTGGGTGTCAGCCGCCCGGGGCGTAGGAAAATTCCGCCGCCCCCTTATTTAGGTATGGTTCAAATTTTTACAAGATATTATTATTATTTATTGTGAAATTTTGCCGCCCCCTAAAAGTGCCGCCCGGGGCGGGCCGCCCCTGCCGCCCCCACTACGCTACGCCACTGTTCCCACCCTTGTCCCCCTGGCAGATGTGGTGAAGGGGTGTCCTGGCCGGGCATGGGCCCCGGCCATCCGTCACAAAGGTTAGGATAATATCAGCCTTGTGTGAAGCTGTGTAAGTTGTTAAATGACCTCAAACCTGAGTAGAATAAATGAGCCTACAATAACACACATAACAAAATCAAACCTATTTTAACCCCACTGTGTTATTTTAAGTTTACACCACAGGCCTTCTAGACTCAGATTAGTGACTTTCTGATTGTTAGTCCTGCTATGACATATTGAAACAAAAGAAAGCTGTAGGTTTTTACAAACGAGGAGACGACAGCCTTTCTGGTTGTTTTGAGATGCTGCTTGTATCCATTTTTATTAATGTTTATATGCTACTTGTCTATTACTTTTCAAAAATTGACTAATTGCTCAGTGGAAACAATATCTGATGGCACTGATTCCTAAAATTACATTTGGTTTTATAACTGTAACAACAGGAGGGGAAAACACTCAATGAACCAGCTGATTATGAATTTGGATGTAAAAATCCACAAAGTCAACATATAAATAAATCATACTCAAGTAAACATAAAAAAATGAAT
Source organism: Erpetoichthys calabaricus (assembly GCF_900747795.2). Classification (NCBI taxonomy): domain Eukaryota; kingdom Metazoa; phylum Chordata; class Cladistia; order Polypteriformes; family Polypteridae; genus Erpetoichthys; species Erpetoichthys calabaricus. The sequence continues at coordinate 61,912,486 of NC_041408.2, forward strand.
GGTAGCACTGCTGCCTCACAACAAGTAGACCAGAATTTACATCCCAGCTGTTCCATGTTTGGAGTTGCATGTTCTCCTCTTGTCCACATGGGTTTCCTCCTACACTCCAAAGACCCATGCAGGTGAGGTGAATTCGCATTGCTAAAGTGGCCCTCAGGCATGTTTGTGTATGAATGTGTGTGTCCACCCTTTGATGGACTGGTGCCCTGTCCAAGGCTTGTTCCTCCCTTGGGCCTGATGCTTTCAGGGTTAGGCTCTAGTTTCCCCATGACCCTGCTCAGGATAAGCGAGTTTAAAAATGGATGGATGGATTAGGTAGAAACAATCAACAGAGGAAAGCTTTATTAATAGTAGGCTTTTTATCTTCACTCCTCACAACATTAATAGCTTGAGCACAGCTAAAGCTGAATGGCTACAAACAAAATATTTGGGTGGGAGCCTTTTCTCCTTGTCTCATATTTGGGCTGATTATCTGTCTCCACACCTCCAGAGCTTGTGTACTTTTTGATGAACAAATTCTGTAGCTTAGGTGTGGAATTGCGTCTGCTTCGGCTGCCAGAAAGTCTTGAAGATGCAGTTGTCTTCAGGAGCTTCTCAATGAATTGTAGCCAAGACACTTTGCAGCCAACTTGGCAAAACAAATTAGCAGTGATTAAACTCTAAAGATCATCCTGACAGGAGATTTTCATTTGCACGTACATGGGACCGATTAAATCCGCAGAAATTAATAGTCACTGCATTTATCCGCCTCAGCCTTCTGGCAGGCACTTGCAATGCCCTCAGATGTTATTGCTGTTTGCTCAGTGATCGAGTCCCATTTAAAGGTCAACATTTTACCCTCTTAATTAAAATTTCCTTCTTCCATGAAAGAGATATATTGCAAGGCACACAGGTATATTGACAAGTAAACAGAGCGGCTTCTAGGCCTGTAAAATGTGTCACTATGCAAGGGAGCAATGCTTTTGGAGCTGACCTTTGCAGAGTAGCTTAGGCTAGAACCAGGAATTGGGTCCTACGTGTCTTACAGCCATATTGTCAGAGCAGCGGATTACAGTTAATTTAGTTACCTGGCGCCCCATGTATAAATGGTGCGTACGCACAAAAATGTTGCGTGTGCCCGTTTCTACGCACACTTCGAGTTGTATAAAAACGTAACTTGGTGTAAAGCCTCACACGTTTTCACGGCAGCCTCGCACCATACGTACGCAAGTTTCTGTTCGGTTGTGCAAACGGGCCACACCCAGCGTCAAAGCAGTGCTACTGTTTCTGTGTGGTGTCCCTTTCTTTTTTAGATTCGCATCAATGACGTGTGATTTATCAGATACCACAAAATTAATTGCACATCATTTACACATTGAATTCACTTGATTGCAATCATTCTGTAACAATATAATGGTGCATGGAATGGTCAAACTATTCCAACTACCATAGCTGCTTTAGTGTTGTTAGAAGACATCGCAAATGGAAGAATTAGAAGAGCGCACATATTTATAGATAATGATGATGACTGGCTTCTAAGTCGATTTCGATTTCCAACAGCTATACTCTTGGAGCTGTGTGCTGAACTGGCAAAGACAGACTTCCGGGAATTGTTCTCTACCTGCTTCTGTCCACTATCATGTTTTTAGCCACAAAAGCTTTTCAATGTGGACTTGCTGACAAACATCACTGAGTCGTGCCATGCCAGCTGTATGGGATGGTATTATCCACTTGTCATCCAGATATATAAGATTTCCTTACTCTGTGGTTGAACTGGAAAACATCAAAGTGTGATTTATAGCAACATCTGGTTTTCCAAATGTAATTGGAGAAGTCAGCTGCACGCACTGTCACACACGTGCGCATGGGAGGCAGCTAAAGGGCTTGAGTAAGGGCAATTCCGAACCAGACCAGGATGCGGCAGAGTGCACTGACTCTTTTCCTCCCTTGTCTGCAAACTGTTCACGGGAGATCTCACCTGGCCCTCTTGATGTCACTTCCGGGTCCGAGCCTATGGAGGAAGACCTTGCCAGCTCCGGCCCCTTAAATGTCATGTCCGGGCTCGAGCCTATGGCTGAACACCCTTGTGAGCCCAACCCCTTTGACCTTACTTCCTGTCTTCTACCTTTAAAGGCCTCCCCCTTTCCTCTAATCCCTCAGTTCTGTTTTAGACTCGGTTTTGTGCACATCAGTGCTGTATTCATTTTTCGACTTTGCAGCCAGGATACCAATTATACGGGTTGCTGCCCCAAACCTTGCTATGGCTCTGTGTGGAGTTTGTGACACTGGCGTAGCCATCAGGATGGAAAGGTCCCGAAGAGGTGGGGACAGGACTTGCACCATACCCAGGTGGAAGCGTATCTGGGCCGAGTTTTCAGGTGGGCCCAAGTCTGTGAGCCCGCCCCTCCCGCACACCCCCTGGCCCACTTAAAAGGACAACCTAGGCAGGCCAGGGGGTGTGCGGGAGGGGCGGGCTCACAGACTTGGGCTGCTCCGGAGGGGGAAGGCAAAGGGGCTTATTATGCTCTTCCGGAAGATAGTGCCCGTCTCACAGTGAAGGCAGAACCCAGAGTTTCACCTAGGGGTGCCCCAGACTGGCAGGTGAATAAAATACGAAAGTGGAGGTTCAACCTAGAGCGGCCAACCCACCAAGTCGGGGGGGCGCAGTGTGATAAATGTAGGAATGTGATGTCAGAGTCTCTGTTTACTATCTACATGTAACAAAGTTGCAATTGTGGATCCTACGGGATCAATATGCGTGCTTCGATGTTTGATGAAGGGTTTGATGTGGTGAAGCAAAATGCCGATATTCAGATGCATTTGTGGTGCTTTTATATTCAAGAGTCGCATATTCCCTATCGTAATGACACAATACATTTTAAAAGTCTCACATACCATCTTTTGTGCCATCTTTTTTTTCTGGGGCTTCCTCCTGACAGCAGCGGCAAACAGCAATAGATCACCACACAGAACACATTAAATGTATGATATTCCAACTCTCTGACATTTAGAATCCTTAGATTTATACTTGATATCACTTTCATGATGAAATGTATTAATGTATGTATGTTACATTTTACAGATAAATCGTTCATTTCATTTAAATAATGAATACTGTTAATAATTTCACACATGGGGGTGACACGGTGGTGGAGCGGTAGCACTGCTGTCTCACAGGGAGTCACGTCGCTGGTGTTCCCTGCCTGGAGCTCTCATGTTATCCTGCTGGGTTTCCACAGTGTGCTCCGGTTTCCTTCCAAAGATATGCAGATTTGGTGACACTAAAATGACGCCAGCGTGTATGTGTGTGCTTGTATTCACCTTGCGATGAGCTGATGCCCGTCCAGGGATTGTTTCTGCCTCGTGCCCGATGCTTGCTGGATTGGACACATCCCTGGATTGATGGATTTAATCATTAAACATCCCTTTCAGAGATATTGCGGTAAGGTGTCATTGGAATTTAATGGCTGTTCCAGGCAATTCACAACACAGCGAAGCTGAACCTGTTCTCACTGTGATGATATGTCGCACTTCCACCTGGTGGAATCATCCAGATTTACGTAAAGCACGCGCGCAAGTATAAACAGTAAATCAGTTTTCACCGACATTCAGAGTCACACAAAAGATACTCAAAGTTAAATAGATAGATAGATAGATAGATAGATAGATAGATAGATAGATAGATAGATAGATAGATAGATAGATAGATAGATAGATAGATAGATAGATAGATAGATAGATAGATAGATAGATACTTTATTAATCCCAATGGGAAATTCACAATAATAAATTCTTCCACCATTGAAAAGGCACAGATCTATTGTCAGAGCTTTTTTCACCTAAGCAGATAGCAGCCACGTTAGAAATGCAGCTCTACATTGTGTCTCGATTTTCAGTAGTCCTTGTCACCTAATTATTGGGCTATCAGTGTTAGCATACGAAATCTTGTGTTTAGTGTTCACAGCACTTTTTACTCAGCACAGTGTGAAGCTGGAGACCTTTGGCTTAATGATGAGTGATGTCTCACTTGGCCTCTAGAAAATGAAATCCAGAATCCTCTGTTGACAGAATGAAACAAATTAAGGCTTAGGAGACTGAGAACAGCTGAAGAAATGTGGTCTTCATTTAGAAAATTATTTCAAAAGCTTCCAAATCTATAATGTGCGATGTATTAATAATCATCATTTCCATCATCTGTCCATCTATTTTTTTTAATGTGGTAGCTATGGTGGTTTCTGTGTGTCAAACTCAGAAAAATGACGCAGTGCATTTGTCAAACCCACATTCAAGAATGAAAGACACCAATACAAGACAAAATAAGACTAAAGTAATGATATGGCATTTGAAACATTGAAGCAACTGCATTTTTTAGTTTTAATTGACCTAAATGAAAAAGGGATTTCAATATGCGGACATGATGATCCACTGTGGCGACCCCTAAAGGGAGCAGCTGAAAGAAGAAGAAGAAGAATACTCTTTTCTGAAAGTTTCTCTTGAAGTTTAAGTAGATTACTTCAGTTTGTATTTTCTGACAACGTTAAGGAGCAGCAACTTTGGGTGCAAGTAAAGAATTACCTCAAAACACTTTACTGGGAACATTCACACTGTCTGGGCCAGCTCAGATGTGTCCATCAACAAGCAGACATGTCTTTCTGCTGAGACCCAGACAGGAATTCATTGTAGGTTCATAGAGAAGTTGCTGTGCTAGCCACTGCACCACCATGACATCTTTCTAAAATGAAAATGTTTGTTTGAATTTGCACCATTTTCAAGACAGTCACAATGAACACAATACTCGTAACTCAATCAATACATGCAGCTTAGCAAAATATGGTAAGAATAAAAGGTCTTAGAAAATATGTGTGCACAGGATATGATCCATTTGAGTTATGGTTAGATTTAAGGATAGTTTTTAAGGTAGTGTTTTTTATGGACATGTCATCGAAAATGAAAATTTTTCAAACCATCAGTGTTCTACCTTCTGAAATATTATGAGTTATTATTATTTGGCAACTGGACAGTTTTGATATGCAGTGTCACAATAACGAGACATACTCAGATAAAGGTTTGGGGCAGCCACCCATATAATTCGTTCTCCTGGCTGCAAAATTGCATTCTTTTTGAAAACAGCACTGATGTGCTCACAACAGAGTCCAGGACAAGACTGAGGAAATAGGGAAAAGGGGCAGGCTTTTTAAGGGGAAGACAGGAAGTGAGGTCATAAGGATCGGACCCATGTTCTTCAGCCATTGGTTCGAGCCCGGACGTGACATCACAGGGGCCAGAGCCAGTAAGGTCTCCTTCCATTGGCTCGGTCCCAGAAGTGACGTCAAGAGAGCCAGATGGAATCCCCCAGGAATGGTCTACAGGAAAGGGAGAAAAAGAGTCCGTGCACTCTACCACATCCCGGCATGCCTCAGAACTGCCGTCACTCAAGCCCTTTAGCTGCCTCCCATGTGCACGTGTGTGACAGCAGATTGGTTAATGTTTCATGCTTGATCAGTGTTCTTACAGCTAAGACTGTCTGAAACTCTCTCTTGGTCTTTTTGTGAAGCCCCATCAGCATTAACACTTAAATCAATGCCAAAAGCCCACAACGGGTAGGCCTGATGCCCCATTCAGAGCTGCGCTGTAGAGATTGGCTTCTGTCCTCCGTGACCTTTACAAGGATCAAGTGGCTCTGAGAACACATGTAGTAGTCATAGTAATATATTAATGGTATTTCTTACATGTCCAACCAACATGCAACACATCAAACACATTGCCACTCGTTGGCCCCAAGACTGGAAGTAAAATACAGAACTTACTTTTACTTAATAGAAAACAAATATCATTTTACTTTATGCTTATCCCATTCTCAATGCCTGAAACCTTGTGGAAAAAATCCTGAGAAGTCCAGTGCGGGTGTAACATGTACTCTAGTCAATGGCCACTTAGATGTTAAGACAGCTTTCCTTCACCTTTAAACATGAATTCCATGTAAATCATGCAAACCATTACATCCACTTAAATCACTTACAGGGTAGTAGCATCAGACACAAGGCAGAAATTAGCTCAGTGGGTGCCAGTTCATTAATTTAATTTAACATTTTTAACGTAACTATTTTATTCTTATAACTAATTATTTTAGTATTTACCACAGTAGTATGTTTTCAAAATGACATTTTTAAACAAAAATAATCTCCATGTCCACACTAGTGTTTTCGCGTTATTTACAAAAGTATCTCCGTCCACGCTAACGTGTGTATTGTTGTCTTTCCTAGCTCTCTATTACACGGGTGTCAAGCTCCAGTCCTGGAGGGCCGCAGTGGCTACAGGTTTTCATTCTGACCATCTTCTTCATTAGTGACCAGTTTTTGCTGCTAATTAACTTCTTTTTCTTTAGTTTTAATTAACTTCACTCAGGCCCCTTAGTTGTCTCTTTTTCCTTAAGTAGCAGCCACACAATAATGAGACACGAAACAAGCCTCCACATGACCAGCTCACCTGTGCCCATCACACAATATGTGGAAATAAAGAAAGGTGGAGGTCTCAGTTAAGGTTGATCTCCGAGGTCACCCAAACATTTTGATGTTGTTCTTAGAAAAAACAGAAAATCAACAGTTTTGGAAATGTCTGCTGTGGCAGAACGAGAGCAGCAACAAGCTGTGGAATTAAATAACAGGTTTAACAATTTCAGGGCTGATGTCGACTTTTGTCAAATGGAGGAGTTGATGATGGTAATCAACTGTAAACTGTGACCAAACCAACTGTTATGTTTTAGTTGGACTCTCGTTGCTAGAAGGAAAGTTAGATTCATTGGTTTGACCGAGATTTCCTGCACTCGCGTGAATAGCAAGGCACAAACAACAGCAAAAATGGGACTGACATCTGGCGAGAGATCAAAGCGAATGCGTAAAGCAAAATACTCCACGGACAAAGTTTTGCCTATTATCTGTGAACTGGACTATGACTTGTCGGACTCCAATTTTGATACAAGTGATCGAAAACGAATGTGAAGTTCCAGTTTCAGCTGATTGGTCCCCAGCTAATCATGGTACTGACAATGTTCGCCAGGAAAAACTGCCACTTAACAATGATAAGAGGTAGAAACCAGACTGCAGTGTACTGCGACCGTGATTGCTGCTGCTGCTGTCCCAGCCACATGAAGACAGCCTGGCAGCAAGCCTGCTGCACATTCTTGGCAAACTGGCAGCCACAGCATGCAGCAACAGACATTTTACATTGATTTCTGTATGAAACCATTGCTTTTCAGAAACTGTCTTTTGGAAAATATATTCAGCCCTGAAAGAGTTAATGAACAGCAAGAATTGGCTTCTCATTAAGAAACTGGTTGGAGTTTGACGTTTCAGTTTAGCTCGTCATCTTTTGGCTTGTTTCACATCTCATTTCTGTTTGGCTATCATTTAATAAAGAAACAAATCAATTCAGAGGTCTGAATCCTTAAAAACAGGGCCATTAAAATGAAGGGAAAGGAAGTTAATTAGCAGTGAATCCTGGTCACTGATTAGGAAAAGGGTTAGAATGAAAACCTGCAGCCACTGCGGCCCTCCAGGCCCGGAGTTCGACACCCCCGCTCTATTATAAAAAAAAATCTTGGAAGGCTTGGAAGGAGACGAGACGTGATTTTCTTGGCAACACTTTAACGTCAAGCGAGACAAGGCAGTGAGACAAAAGGACGGCTGCTGTGCAGGCTTTTAAATGTTTGAAGCACTGCGTGACATGCAGGTCGGCACAAGCAGCAGCAGCAGCAGCAAGCCAGCTGATCGAGCAAAGAGGAGGTAAAAAAAATGTATTTGTTTCCCATTGCATCACCGTTTAAGAGGGGGTTTCAGAGGAGCGACCGCATCTCCTTAGCGTGCGTGCAGCCTCCTTCTTCACAACGCGCACCTTAAGGGGGTGGGTGAGCGAAGCAAGCAGGGGGCAAAGTCCCCTAGTACTTCATTGTTTTATTTTGATTAAATACTTTGTTCAAAGGCACAGATGGCAGTGCTGCCACCTTGACTTTGTGCTTACCTCACAAAATTCTTAAGACCACTTCTTCCTAGTGTTAAATTATCCTATATTGTATTAAATATGTTTATTTTAAAACATCCAAAAGACACGACTAATTGAGTGATCTTGTATTTTCTTCAACTAAAATGAATATTATGTTAGTCATTTTCAGTTAGACTAAAATTAGTTCAGATTGTTGGACTAAAATAGTCACTACAACTGATTGACTAAATTTTCGTTAAAAAATTAAGACAAGTAGCTTAAACGTCAGTGATCTCTGATCTTCAAAACATTACAGATGAGCTACCACAGAAACACTTTTACTATCTCATACATGAATTATGATATTGCAGGCCAACAGTAATCAATCAGTGGCTTCAGGAGAAGCATGTTTTATTTGAGTATGAATGACTCACTGGAAAAATATAGAAGCCAGTAAGATGATTCAGAGAGAAAAAAAATTGCTTGGGCCCCACTCTGCCGGGCTATCACATTATGGTGTTCAACTATAAGTGGGCTTCAGTCACTAATATCCATAGCTGTTTCATCCTTTTACTCCTGTTGAATATTTAGCCCCATTCATGTGTGGCATTGCTCTTAAGTCTTATTTTCAGGTCCACTTGCCTGTTCAACATCTTGTTCTGTCCGCCTTGCATCATTCAGAGGTAACCTGGCAAAGACTAACTACGCTATTGATCTTGACTAAGATGTCTGGATATTTCTGTCACTTGTCTTACTTTCTTTTATTTTTGTCTTTGTTCTTTTTTGAAAATTATTTTATTTTCTTAATGAAAACGTTTTGCCAATTTCTCTCATTTTGCATCGAATTGTTTTTCATTAAGTGTTTTCCTGTTGGTCAGTCATTTTGTAATTTTACTTTTGTCATTTAATTTTGCCAGTTTGATTGATTTTCTTGTTGGTCATCTCATTGCAGTTATGATTGGCAATTTTCATAAATTTCTAATGTTTTATCCTGAATTAATTCTGGCCAATTATATGTCTCTTCTGGGATTTTGAAACTCAGGAAGTCTGACTCTGTAGTTAGGTTTCAGATTTAATGCTTTCTTGAGGAACTTCATTTATAAATGTTTTGGCATTTTGTTTTTCCTTGGGTGCTGCCATTTTGTGAATTCCGCCATCATGATGTGGATGCTTGTTGCTAGGAGTGTGGCCTCTAGGGTGGGTCACGACTTCAATGGGGTCTGTTGGTCAGAAGTTAAAATGTCAACCTTGGTGGCCAAGTCTGTGGATAACAAGCCTGTCTTCTTTATTTTTGATTTGCTGGTTCTCAATTCTTTTTCCCTTGTTCCTGACCTTTGATATATGTTCTTGTTTTGGCTAAGCTGATAGATCTGGTGACTCTCGATGTTGACCTCAGCTAGTTTGATAACTCTGTGTATTTCCTAATCCTTTTTATAAAAAAAAATATACTGTCTTACTTCAAATTAGTAACTTAATGAGGCATTAGCTAAGTGTTTTGTGGTTGTGTTGTTCACTCCCATTGACTCTCTCCTTTTCATGTGTTTGCTTATGTTTGGTTATGATTTTGGTTCCTCTGAGTTTTCACTATTAGTATAGTTTTAAGGATTTATTATTTTGGAATTAAAACAAAAGATTTCTTCAATCATTTTTGATTGTTTATATTTATTTTGTTTTGTATACTTTTTGTATTTTGGGAGTTTTTTTTTAGCATTTTAATTAAAAAATGTTTTGATTTCTTTATTAAACATATTAGCCCATTATTTGGCCAGGGGTTTTGATGGTTCCCCTCTCCCTTTTTGGATTTTTGCCTTTTCATGCCTTTAAGTCTGAATCAAAACAGTTTCATTGTTATTTCTATCAAAAGTTCGTTTAAAATTGTAATTTATTGACTTGATGAGGTCAACAAAATGTAGTCACAGAACACCCTGGAGGGCACATCCAAATCCAATTCAATGTCTTGAGAGGCTAGTGTCTATCTCATGGGTACTGGGCACAAGAAAGGAAATAACCAACCCTAGATGGGAAATAAGGAATCAATCACATTCAAATTACTAATTTAGAATGGGATATTAACATTTTTGGGGTGCAGGCGCAGGAGGGATTATCCAGAGAAAACCCCTGCTGAAATGGGGAGAATATGCAAACCCTACACAGTGTCACAGGAGGCTGAGGGTGGTACCCAGCCGGGACGCCCAGAAGGACCAGAGGAGGGCTTACGCCTCCCCCAGACCACATGGGGGCGACCACCCTGGTGGCTTTGGGGACCACGGGAACAGAGCTTTGAAGCTCAACCCTATAGGGGCCCGTGGTCACCGCCAGGGGGCGCCCCAATGCCTATGGAGCCCTGGACCTCAGCACTTCCGCCACACACAGAAGTGCCAGGGCGAAGAAGAGCAGGGACAACCCGGAGTGCTTCCAGGTGTGCAGCCAGTACTTCCGCACACTGTGGAGTGCTGGCGGAGGCTAATCGAGAGGCACTTAGAGCACATCCAGGTGTGTATAAAAGGAGCCACCTCCCTCCATTCGATGGCTGGAGTCGGGAGAGGAGAAAGACAGAGCTCGGAGGAGAGGAGTGGAGGCGGCCTGAAGAAGAGAGGCATTGTGAAGGGCCTGGACTTTGGGGTGATTGGTGCTGCGGCACTGGGGTTGTGTGTGCGTCACTGTTTTGTATATAATAGTAAAGAAACGTGTGTTGGGTGCTTAAACGATGTCTACCTGTCTGTGTCCGGGCTGTTCCCCACAACAGATAGTGAGATGCATAGGATTTGAAGCCAGGTTGCAGGATCTGTGAGTCCATAGCACTAATCATTGCAGCACTACGCCACTCTTGGACTTAGCATTAATCTTAAAAATGTGATGAATGGATAGACCAAAAATTTGACACATTTAACACAATCACAGAGTCTTTAGGAGACTTTCTGCCCTGAGGGAATACAACATGAAAAGTCAAGAATTTCATTAGCAATCTCGAACTACAGGAAGATGTGGCTTCTTAAAGAAGGCTCTGTCTTATCACAAAAACTTTGGTTAGTGGCGTTCTACATTTGTACAATATTAGCAGTAATTAATGCTTGTATTCCACAAGTAATTTGTTTTTCTTGTAAAATGTAACCCATTAACTGAGAAATTTCTAAAATATTGCAGATGTACTTATGAACTGGAAAGAATGTTTTTAACTCCCTGCTAAGTAAATGTACATGAGAAAGTTATACTTGTAAACTAATGATGAATAATGCAAGATAGATAAAAGCAGCAGCAGTTCTAATTTCTTAAGGAATACGGGTGATCTAATCAGTTATTCCAGTTATATATCAGAATATAGAAGATAACAATTAAAAATTCAGAAGAAATCAAAAGATATTTTTGTAGTTTCAGACAATAAAATAATGTAAACTTAATGTGCATCTTAATACATAAGAAACTAATACAAGTAATGACTGAACAATATGGATATAATTTTTTAGGACAATGTGGAATAATGTTTTTTTCAGTGATAAAAGATAATTTTATATTAATACATAATTTTTGATTTCACTTACATAATGTAGAGAATGATTTCTCTGTAAGCTCAAGATTAAAAAAGGGTACAGGTGGGACTTGAGAACCTGCTGTCATGCTGTTTGTCCTCGGCCATTTTCTGTCTTCTTATGCTTCTTATCTTTTTCTATCCCTGTAATGGACTAAGGTGAGCTCATAAAATGGATCAACTTACAGTATAAGTCTTATGTTGACTGTTGTAAAGTTTCTTCGGCTTCACTTTAGGTAGTTGAACTGAACACAAGAACTTCCGCAGACCTGTGGCTCCATCTGCTGTTGCCAGTTTCTTTCTACAGACCTTCTACATAATCTCCTATTAGTCATATCTCAACTGAATAAGAAGGAATTAATGGGTTTCTACAAAAGTACTTTGCTTATTCTGGAAATGATTTTCTTTGCTCTTTCAGATGAAGTCACCTTTTTCTCATTTTCCTCGCTGCTGAATGTGGTCTGTTCCTTCATTGGATAGTTGGCTACCATCTTCTGTACTATATGGAAGCAGACCTGAAAAAATATTTGAAATGACAGGGATGTGGACAAACCAGAGCTTATTTGTCAAAGTATAGGTCAAGGTCAAAACCTCTGTCAACAAAACCCAAAATGTAATCTGCAAATGTAGTCCAAAGGAATAAGTGTATTAAGCCAAGAGACGATAAATCACCACTATACACTGCAAAATCTCTTTGTTGTTATCCAGAACAACGCTGACCTTTATTCTGTCACACAGTTGACATCACACTTTATAACCTTAGGCTGACACATGGCAGCAATGGGCTTAACAACCACAAACTACAGCCTAAAATGACAGCACCCATACGGTGCAATATATTTTTAGACAACCTCAAATTACAAAACAATTTCCAGAAATGTATTCCACATATTCCAAAACTCCCTAAACAGAAGGAAACAACACAGGGATACCTGAAATCATTTTAGAGGACAATTATAAAATGTTCTATTCATGACAGATTTTGCCCACCACACAGTGCATAGTGTGTCCCACAGCAGCCTCTGGTACCACCTACGTGTAAGTGTAGAGTCATCTGTTTAAATTATAACATATCTAATCTATCTTCTGGTTGTTTAGTGATGCACTTTATATTCACAAAAAAAGAAACATCCTGAATGCTCTCTTGTTTGCTCTCCTAGCAAAGACATGCAGGTTAGGTGCATTGGTGATTCTAAATTGACCCTAGTGTGTGCTTGGTGTGTGTGTGTGTATGTGTGCCCTGCGGTGGGTTGGCGCCCTGCCCGGGGTTTGTTTCCTGCCTTGCACCCTGTGTTGGCTGGGATTGGCTCCAGCAGACCCCCGTGACCCTATAGTTAGGACATACCGGATTGGATAATGGATGGATGGAAAAGAGCAGTGGCCCTAGCACTAACCCCTGTGGAACACCACTCTTAACATCAGCCAATTCTGACACCATCACCCTCTGCTTACTGTGTCTGAGCCAATTCTGCACCCATCTAAAAACATCACCCTGAACTCCCACTTCTTTTCGTTTGATGCCCAACCTCTCTTGTGGCACCTTATCAAATGCTTTCTGAAAATCAAGATAAATAATATCATCTGCTCCACTTTGATCGTATCCTTTTTGTTGCCTTCTCATAGAATTCCAGCAAGTTGGTAAAACACAAACTCCCTCTTCTGAACTCATGAAATGCTCTTTAAAACTCCGGTCCTTGCCATGTATTGCTCAATCTTATCCTTAATAATTCCTTCTATTAATTTACCTGTGATGAACGTTAAGCTTACTGGCCTATAGTTACTTGGATCTGTCCAGTCATCCACTTTATGTAACGGAATTAAATTTGCCATTTTCCAGTCTTTCAGAATTTCCCAGTGCTCAGTGACTTTGTGAAAATATGTGACAAGGATTTATATATGTACTCCTTAACATCCTTAAGAACTCAAGGGGAAATATTATCTGGTCCTGGTGGTTTGTTTGACTTCAGACTATTTAACCTGAGCAGTACTTCTCCATCTACAATTTCCCAATCACTCAGTACCTCCTTAGTAGCCCCTTTACCACTGAGAGTTTATCTACTTCCTCACATGTGAAGACCTCGGAAAAATGCAAGTTTAGAGCATTTGCTATTTCACTGTCTCTACTTTTAATTTCCATTTACTATTCCTGATGCACTTCACCTCCTCCTTGACTGTTCTTTTACTGCTAAAGTACTGAAGGAATCTTTTTGGGTCGTCTTTCACCTTATCTGTTGTATTCCTCTCTAACTGCCTTTTAGCCTCCCTAATATCCTTCTTAATGGTTGCCCTCATGTTCTCATACACCCTATCATTCACATTGGAGTTATCAGTCTTATACACCTTATACAGCTGTTTTTTCCTTTACTGCTTCTTTTTCAACTGTTTATTAACGCGCTGCAGAGTTTTAAGTTTCCTACTAATTCCAAAATAAAGTATATACTTGTCCTGCATTGTATGTAAAACATTTTTAAACCTGCTCCACGTCTTCTCAATTGTCACCACACTTGAAAGCTTATCCCAGTCTATCTATCTTAGTCTTTGCTGAATTTAGTCTCCAGTTTCTCAGGAAGCATGGGTTCGTATCCTACCACTGCCACCAAATGTGATGGTGTGGATGGATGGATAGATAGATAGATAGATAGATAGATAGATAGATAGATAGATAGATAGATAGATAGATAGATAGATAGATAGATAGATAGATAGATAGATAGATAGATAGATAGATAGATACTTTATTAATCCCAAGGGGAAATTCACATACTCCAGCAGCACCTTACTGATACAACAAACAATATTATATTAAAGATTGATAATAATGCAGGTAAAAACAGACAATAACTTTATATAATGTTAACATTTACCCCCCCGGGTGGAATTGAAGAGTCGCATAGTTTGGGGGAGGAACGATCTTCTCAGTCTATCAGTGGAGCAGGACGGTGACAGCAGTCTGTCGCTGGAGCTGCTCTTCTGTCTGGAGATGACACTGTTTAGTGGATGCAGTTGATTTTCCATAATTCATAGGAGCCTGCTCAGCGCCCGTCGCTCTGCCACAGATGTCAAACTGTCCAGCTCCATGCCAGGCTCCACACTCCCTATTGCCTTCGGGAGCCTTTTGAACCCACCACCTTCGACAGTCATGAAACCAAGATGAGATGGGCAAATATATACAGCAAAAGGTAGGTGCAAAAGTGATCAGTACTTTTATTAAAACAAAGTCAAACAAACAGTGATCCAAAACTATAGTACATCCATCCATAAATATTTAAATAATCCAGTAAAAATGAACAGTGTGTGACAGATAGGGGGCGCTGTCGACCCCTTCAACCCTCAGACAATACATTCTGACACCAGGTAAAAGTCCAAAGATTAAATTTATTATAATAATATTGTGCACTAAGCACCTCCACTCCACAATACTCAATAAATCAATAACCAATAATACACAATTCCTAATCCTCCACTCCCAGCAGCTCCGTTCCACACCCTCCCAATACGGCTCACTGCTGGGATCTCCCACAGTCCTTTTATAGTTCCTGATTTCCAGGTCAGATGAAGACTCCTTCTTTTCTTCAGCCCTTCAGTACTTCGCTTCTTCTGTCCTTGTGACGAGGTAGTACTTCCGGGCTATATGTAAAATACAAATCCCCGTGCCTCCCTGCAGCGTCCCCTGGGGGCCCCCACGGTATCCAGCAGGGCTGTGAAGTTAAAACTCCAATGTCCATGATGCCCTGCGGGAATTTGGAGCCCCTCCATGTTGCAGGGAGGACTCCATCTAGCGGTGTGGGGGTATTGGCTGGGATAAACTGCCGGCCATATATCACAAGTGTCAACAAGGTTAAAATCTGAGAGACAGTTCTTTAAAACTCACGAGCCCCAATGCTGCCTTCTGCAAGTTGTTGTCTTCTCAGCTTACCCCATAGGAGATCTGGCAACAGAGGAGACACCCAGTTAACAGGTATAGTCAACCATTATATCCAGGCTTGTGTCCCCATTGCTTAGCCACCTGTCCATCTGCATCTGCGGGAGACACTGCATGTTGGGCCACTCCTGCTCCCTGGCAGTCGCTCAATAGGAGCGTGGCTTCCTCAGCCTCAGGCTCCTGCACCCCTGACACTTACTCCTGACCACCTTCCTTCATTCAGTTCAGCTGGGCTGTCTCTCCTGACTGTCTCTTGGTGTTTTCTGCCTTTCCTTGTTTAACCCCTGTTCCTTCCTTCATTTTTTCTTGCTCCCTCTCTGCTGTGCAGGCTCCTTTTATTCTCTGCCTAATTGGGTGCGGATGTGAGACGCTGCTCCCTCTGAGGTAATAACGAGGCACCTAACTGACACTCGCATTCACATGTGTGTACGCAATCAGCCAGGCATCTCCATCCATCCCCGGAGCAAAGTGCGTTTCTGCACTCACCCACACCTGATTGGAGCCTGCACTTTTGCAGGGCGTGATTATTTATTTAATACTAGTAACGGCGCACTGAACGATAATGTGGAGTGAATACACTTGACTTACAGTTTTCATCTTCTTTCTCTGTACGTTTAGCATTCGTTTGCTCAGAGGTTGATGTGCTTGCTGTTTCCTGAACAGCTCTTCTTTTCTCCACCCTAGCGGCCCGCTTCTTCTCTTCTTTCGTCGGCATCTTTTCACATTAAAACTGATTAAGTCAGTGTTTGTGTTGCAATTGCTTTGTACGTTTTCTTTAATTTTTCACTAAAGCTGGCACTTAAGTCTTCAATCTGCCTCAAGAATGATTTAAGATATGAAGAGGTAGGGGAAGTGACGGCGAAGGTGGTAGGGATGAGAATGGCGCCCTGCTGCCTGCTGCCGAGAGCTGATTATACAATAAAATAAAATACAAATAAAAAGAGGAATAAGCTTGGAGGTCAATCATCACCCTGAAAGTAGACAGTAGACGTCATGTAGTATATGTGTACCAAATTTCAGGTGCAACGGTTTGCGAGCTACAAGTGATTTAAAATCCTGGACAGACAAACGGACAGCCATGGTAGTATATTATATAAGAAGATTATCCCAATACCACAGACCACCTGTGACACACAACTCCCTCCACAAGGCTACCATTTGCATGGGAGGGCTCCCCCCTTTTCTCAGCCCAGGTCCGTGACGTGGCCCCAACACTGCACTAAAACAAATAAATAATAAAAGAACTAAAGCATCCCTTTCTTAAAACAAAACCCAAGACCCACCCCCCCTTGTAACAACAAGACAATAATAAGAATAAGAACTTTAAAATGACAGTTAAAAGCGACAATAAATCAATGTCCATTAAAAAGTCCAAAATTCTGAAATGTGCTCCTTTGGCTTGAGTCTCATGGGTTCTTTAAAACAGTCAGGCACCTAATCCACGTGCTGATTCTGCTTCATTTCTTAGTTTCTCACTGCCTCTGCTCATCCCACCGCTGCCACCAAATATGACAGTGGCTGGTATGAGAGGCTTCCGAAAGTAACAGGGAGTGTGGAGCCAACCTGCCCTGTTACATTGCTTTTTTTGGAGAAACTAAAAGTTGTTTTTTCTTTGGTGATAAATGTTTAGTGGAGCTCCATTTAGAATGAAAGTCAAAGCTACGGACTCATTTAGACAGCAAAATGAGCCTACAAGATTGTGATTGGCTGAGTACTTATTAAGTTTATTATCAATACTAAAAGATTATTTTGGTGCCTCCCTATCTGTTTTTCCCTAGAAGTGAAAAGGGTGCTTTAGGTGGACACTGCCTGTTTGTGTGAAGTTTGTGTCTCCTCTTTGTATGTGAATGACTTTGTCAAGCATGGACCAGTCACTGATAAACATTCCTAAAAACTTGTGGCGTGATTCATGTTGACTGGCACCTATAAACTGGCTCAGAGTGTATGTCCTATGGTTGGATACATCTGCAGGTTGGATCCAGCCTTGCACCCGATGTCATCAGGATAGGCTCCACGTGACCCTAACCCTGGACAAAGAAGAATGGACATATGCTACAACTAAAAAGTAGAAAAGATAAAGCATGTCCAAAATTTGTAAAACAAAGGTGAAAAAACCTTGTCATGGGGAGGCAGAGTGGCAGCAGTTTTCTTTTTCTTTTGGCAACAAATTTTCCAAACAGCTACTCCTTTGAGTCACTAGCTAAGTTTCCATCCAGTTTTTTGCGACGTTTTGTTATCGACAAACAGAATATACGTAAAAAAAATGTGCGAAATTTGCTGTCTCCAGCCTGTTTCCATCAAACTGGCTTTTTATCGATAAAATGGTGTGCGTGATGACGTCATCCCCCCCCAAAACGAACTGTCGCATAACTTTTGTTGTATCGCGAAAAAAATCTGCCCTTGAGCCGTTTCCATACATAATTTTGTGTATGTCGCAAATTATCTACCTTTTGTTTTCCACGTTACACCCCCTCCACTAAACAAAGAAATGGAGAGATTATTCAGACAGTTTTTTGAAATTTGCCAGCTTACTGTTATTTCAGTTTCACAAATAATTGGAATTGTACATAATATCCGAAGACGACAGCAGAATGAAGCAGTTGCTTGTCTGATAGCCCTAGAGCTCGAAGAAAGTACCCCAGTGCGACGAAACCCACGGGTATGGGAGAGACGACGGAATAAGACCTTCTGAGAGGAGGTGGTGGAGAGACACTTAACAGAAAATCTCTGGCTGTAACATTTTATAATGACACGGCCGACGTTTGACATGTTGTGTGGATTCATCAGTCCTGATGTTGCGCCCATCACAGGTTGCCACCGACCACCGGTTCCAACCCAAAAGCGGATTGCCATCGCCCTTTACAAGCTGGCAACCTGTGCCGAGTATAGAGTAGTTGGAGAAACTTTCGTGGTTAGTAAAACTACCGTCCATCGATGTGTATATGCTGTGTGCACCGCTATTAAAGAAAAATTAATGCGGCGTTATATCAGACTTCCGACTGTAGCGGAGGCCAATGAAATTGCATACCGCAATTCCTTGGTGCATCTTGTGCCACAGATTTACGGTGCGCTGGATGGCACGCATGTGCCTATTCTTCCCCCGACGGAAGGCTACCGCGATTACATTAATCGCAAAGGGTGGCCATCTATTGTTCTCCAGGCCCTTGTTGATGACAGGTGCATGATACGAGACATTTGCGTTGGCACTCCTGGAAGTGCCCATGATGCAGCTGTGTTTGCAGCATCGGATCTGTAAAGGTGAGCCTACCTTTCAACATCCCTTCACAGTGCGATAACAACTGAATTAACCTGCTTCCCTTAAGGTTTTTAATTAAAACTGAAATTTGAATTAATACAAAATAACGACGTTTAATCAAAAAAAAAACTCTCTTCATCAGACCATGCGAGCCGCTCCGCCATCGTTTTGATTGCACGTGATGAAAATGTGACACATTTATTTGCGTTAAAGCCCTTTTTTCCGACAAAAAACTGTTTCCAATGTAGTTTTTGCGACATCTGAAGTATCGACATGGAATTTTATGCGCTAAAGTTAAACGGAAAAATATTATGTCGACACGTACAACATTTTATCGATAATTAGCATTTCCATCAGCTATATCGGTAAAAAATTTGAAGCGCTAAATATTTTTTCGCAAAAACTCCTTGGATGGAAACCTGGCTACTGATGAAATTTCTCCTATGTTTCTTTTCTTCATTTAACTCCACTTAAGACTCTTCCACTAAAATGTTGGTGCAGGTTTACATTGTTTTATACTTTCAAAGAAATCATTTGTTTGTTAAGTGGCAGATCATGCTAGGTAAGTGTATACCAGGGTGAATGATGTGCTCCAGTTTATATTTTATTATTATTCACACCACTAGCATCTACTTTAATGAGAACTGGTCCATCTCAACCAAAAAGATAAAAACCAACAAGGGACTTCAATAAGAAAGGAAAACCAAGGAACTGGTCATAGATTACAGGAAGGTGGCAGGTGAGGCTGCGCCAGGGAGAATACTGTGGAGAAGATTAGCAGCTTTAAAGTCATTGTTGTTCACCTGAAGTGAGCACATTATTATCAAGAAGCATCACCACTTTAGATGTCTTTTTAAATGTGTGCTGTTTCCCTGTGTTGCCACCAAATTCTGTAGAATATATAATTATAATTATCAACGTAACAATAGGCTGCATGGACAATAAATCGTGGGAAAATTGGAAATTAAGGTTAAAGCTGTCTAACTTCCAGTTAAGACTACAAAATGACATCAAAAATTCAGAATCAATGTCTCCATGACTGGACAGTTAACTTTGTGAGCTGGAATGTTAAAGGCCTGAATCACGAATTAAAGAGAAAAAAAGTGTTCTCTCACCTAACAGGTCTAAACGCTAAAATAGTATTTTTACAGGAGACCCACTTACTAAGCAAGGATCAGTTCAGACTACAAAAAGACTGGACTGGCCAAATGTTCCATTCCAGCTTTACAAAGAAAACAAGAGGTGTGGGAATTCTCATACATAGAACAGTCTCATTTGTAGCATCAGATGTTGCATCTGATCCTGAAGGGAGATATGTGATGGTCATGGGTAATTTATTTAACTGTAAAATGATTTTGATAAATGTTTATGCACCCAATGTCGATGATAGGGAATTCATGCAAAACATATTTACATCCATTCCCAATGTGAACACTCATAAAATTATAATGGCTGGGGACTTTAATTGTGTTTTAAATCCATTCTTAGATAGATGTCATCCCCCCTGTGGCAGGAGACCTAACATTGCAAAGACAATTACACAGTTTGTAACTGATCACAACTTATCAGACCCCGGAGGTTTCTAAACACAAACTCAAGAACATATTCCTTCTACTCATCAGTGCATCATTGCTACTCAAGAATTGATTATTTCTTTATAGATAATAATTTCTTGCCTACGATTAAATCTTGCAAGTAAGACACTATTGTTATTTCCAACCATGGCTCTTTGATCTTGGAGCTAAAATCATTAGGCCCCACATACTCATCTCACAGATGTCCCACTTCTATTAGCAGACGAGAACTGTACAGAATTTATATCAAAACAAATCAGTTTCTTTCTAGAGACAAATACATCCTCAGAGGTCTCTGCAGGAATACTCTTAAGAGGACAGATTATCTCATATCTTTCCCACAGAAATAAATTAGAAACCAAGAAGGTGTCAGAGCTAACCAGCAAAATTATTAGAATAGATCAAGAAACTGCCAGGTGTCCAAGTGAGGCTCTACATAGGAAAAGACAGGCTCTGCATTCAGAGCTCAACCTCTTGACAACTAAAGAAACTGAACAACTCATTTTTAAATCAAGACATCATTACTATGAACATGGAGAGAAAGCTAATAAGCTCTTAGCTCAACAAATCCACAAGCAAGAAGTTCGCAATGCAATCCCAGCAATTACCAACACAAACGGAGATAAAATCATTGACCATAAAAATATAATGCACACACTTAGAGACTACTATAAATATTTATATTCTATTGAGTTTAAAGAAAACAACACACATTCTAATGCATTTCTGGATGCATTACATATACCACACATAGATACTCTTAGTGCAGAGCAATTGGATAAACCTCTGGCGCTATCAGAATTACTAGATACTATAAAGTCACTTCAGAGTGGGAAAGCAGCAGGCCCTGATGGCTACCCTGTCAAATTTTATAAGAAATTCTCCACTCAGCTAGCTCCCCTCTTACTAGCAACATTTACAGAAGCTACAGACAATCAAATTCTACCTCAAACTTTTCACCAAGCATTAATCACTGTCTTTCCTAAACAAAATAAGGACTTATTACAATGTGCATCATACAGACCAATTTCATTTCTGAATAATGATGTTAAGATACTCACCAAAGTCCTAGCTAGAAGGATGGGGAAAGTGCTGCCTTCGGTAATATCACAAGATCAAACTGGATTTATTAACGGCCAACACTTAGCTTCCAATCTTCGATGCCTGTTTAATGTAATATATTCACTAGCAAAGTCAAACACCCCAGAGATATTATTATCGTTGGATGCAGAAAAAGCATTTAATATGATTGAATGGAACTACCTTTTCACTACATTAGAGAAATTTGGGTTTGGCCCGAACATTTGTGCATGGATCAAACTACTGTATACCAATCCAGAAGCTTCAGTTTGTATTAACAACATTTGTTCAGACTGCTTTAAACTAGAACGTGGTACCAGACAAGGATGCCCCCTGTCACCACTGCTATTTGCAATTGCCATTGAGCCACTGGCAGTTCACTGTCGAAATGCTTATCAGATAAATGGGATTATCAGAGAAGGATTTGAACAGAAAATTTCTCTATATGCAGATGATATGGTACTGTATATATCAGACCCACAAAATACTGTGCTGGCAGTCCTAATAACACTTACAGAATTTCTGGTCTCAGAATTAATTTGAATAAAAGTGTGCTCTTTCCAATGAATTCTCAAGCACACAATATTAGATTGGACACCTTTCCTTTTATCATCGCAGATCAGTTTAAATACCTAGGGGTAAACATCACGAGTAAACATACAGCTTTTTATCAACACAATTTCACCGTCTGTATGGAAAAAATTAAGCAAGACCTGCATAGATGGTCAACCCTCCATCTCACTCTGGCTGGAAGAATTAACATTGTTAAGATGAATATCCTTCCTAAGCTTCTCTTTTTATTTCAAAACATTCCAATATACATCAATAAATCATTTTTAAGAAATTAGATTCAACCTTAACCTCATTTATTTGGAACTTAAAACATCCACGTATTCAAAGAGCGACCCTACAAAGACCTAAGGCAGAAGGTGGCATGGCTCTACCCAACTTTCTGTTTTATTACTGGAAAGCAAACATACAAGGTATAAAATCTTGGACATAAATAGATGAACATACACAGGCTTGGTGCGTATTAGAAATAAAATCCTGCAGTACTTCTATATATTCCCTGCTTTGTGCCCCTATTAATGCAAGTTATTGGCAATATACTAATAACCCAATTGTGCTTCACTCACTCAGAATATGGAACCAATGTAGAAAGCATTTTAAGATGGAGAATCTTTTATCTGTGGCACCTCTGCATGAGGACCACCTTTTTCAACCCTCGCAAGCATATGCAGTTTTTAATGTCTGGAAAACATTTGGGATTGAATTACTTAGAGATCTTTATATAGACAAAATCTTTGCATCCTATGAACAATTACATTCCAAATTTAACTTTCCAGCAATGCATTTCTTTCACTATCTTCAAATTAGAAACTTTGTTAAACAGAACCTGTCCGATTTTCCTCATCTCCCACCTCCCTCTATGCTGGAAAAAATATCGCTCAGTCTCGAGGACTCAGACAGCATTTCTGCAATATATAAAAATATTTTACAGTCCCTCCCTTTCAAAGATCCAAGAGGACAATGGGAAAAGGATCTCTCACTCAACATATCAGAAAAGGAGTGGAAGGTAGCAATGCAGAGAATTCACTCGAGCTCCATATGCGTAAAGCATACAATTATTCAAGTCAAAATTATACATCGAGCACATCTGTCTCGCTTAAAACTGTCCAAAATGTTTCCAGGGCAAGATCCAACCTGCGAACGTTGCAATCAAGTTCCAGCCTCATGTTTTGGGCATGCACCAAATTAACATCATTCTGGACAAAAATTTTTAAATGCCTTTCAGACAGCCTTGGTGTCACAATGCCTTCTAACCCATTAACAGATGTGTTTGGTGGACTCCCAGATGGGCTTAAAGTGGAGAAGGACAAACAAACTGTGATTGCCTTTACTACACTATTGGCATACAGACTTATTTTGCTAAACTGGACGAATCCTAACTCTCCTCTTTTAAGTCAGTGGGTAACTGATGTTTTATATTATTTGAAATTGGAAGAAATCTAATTCCCACTTAAAGGATCTGTGCAGAACTTTTTCAGAACCTGGCAGGATCTAATCAATGACATTTTAGAATAAGCTCTTAAAGCACTGAGGAAGCAGATTCTCTTCCCATTTCTTTTTCTTCTCCATTTATCTTTATCCACCTATTAAACTCATCAATTTATTTATTTTTACTAGCTTTAAGTTTTACTCCGTTGGCTATGCTCTCTTTCTCAGGGGTGGGGGTTGATTTGTTTTCAATCCTATTTTTTGTAAAAATCAATCTATTTGTATGCAATGATTACAATAAAATTAATAAAATTAAAAAAAAAAAAAAGAACAGCAGAGTCCATACTCCATGGCTGAATTACACTCTGGTATGGCACTTCTTCAGCTCAGGACAGATAGACACTTCAGAAGTTGACAATGGTGGCACAGAATACTACTGGCACACATCTCCCATCTGTTGTAGACATTTATAACACACAGCACTTTAAAAGTGCAAATAGTTCTATTAAAGTGTTCCCCAGTAAGCCCTGGGTAAGTGAAACTGGGCATGTTTGTAAATGTGTCCTGTATTGGACTGGATTGATCCCACTTTGAGCCTGACATTATTTGGATTTGGCCCATGAAATGGGTTAGATGGGTTTGACAATGAACGAATGGTTCATTTATTTAAAGGCTGAAATTAGCATGTGACTGTTAGAGTGTCTGATTTTATATCTCGCGAATATGTTATTGCAATCCTTAACGGGAGCGTTTCAATAAACTGATTGAAAATAGTTTTGCATTTACCTTTTAGTAAAAGGCGAGCTTTTAAGCCTGAGAAATCACCCCCGTAAATGCACACGTTTAATTGCACATGTGTTAATATGTATGGTTACACAGTATTAAAAGACAGTGAACAACGTCAGTTACCTTTGTTCCCGCGTTTGATAAAAGGCGAGCTTTTAAGCCTGAGAAATCACCCCCGTAAATGCACACATTTAATTGCACATGTGTTAATATGTATGCTTACACAGTATTAAAAGACAGTCAAAAATTAACGTCATTTACCTTCGTTCCCGCGTTTGACTCGTGCTGTAAATCTCTTCCTTGTTTTTAGTTCACGTGATTACGTAGGAGGCGTGATGACGCGATACGTGACTCCGCCTCCTCCATTACAGTGTATGGACAAAAATATGTTCCAGTTATGACCATTACGCGTAGAATTTCGAAATGAAACCTGCCTAACTTTTGTAAGTAAGCTGTAAGGAATGAGCCTGCCAAATTTCAGCCTTCCACCTACACGGGAAGTTCGAGAATTAGTGATGAGTGAGTCAGTCAGTCAGTCAGTCAATCAGTCAGTGAGTCAGTCAGTCAGTCAGTGAGTCAGTGAGTCAGTGAGGGCTTTGCCTTTTATTAATATGTTTAGATATACATATATATATATATAAATATAAAATATATATATTAACCTTGCTTCTTTATTCTCACTGTTTGCAGTCATCCATGCCATACCTTAGCTCACTTATGCCGGGAAGCAACTCTAATCCACAGTCAGTGACTGGTTTAAATTCAGTTTTGGTTCAACTTGCTGCAGTGGGAATAGTAACCTCAATAATCCCCAATAATTTAAAGGTCATCTACATACACCCAAATACTATAAAAAATAATGCAAAAGAGAGTGGATGAGCTTAATACTAAATATTAAAGTGAAACACACATAATGCCTAGCAGTGCAACAAACATACTCACCGGCCACTTTATTAGGTACACCAGTTCAACTGCTTGTTAATGCAAATATCTAATTAGCCAATCACATGGCAGCAACTCAATGCATTTAGACATGTAGGCATTGTCCAGATGACCTGCTTAAATTCAAACAGAGCATCAGAATGGAGAAGAAAGGTGATTTAAGTAACTTCGAACTTGGCATGGTTGTTGGTGCCAAACAGGTTGGTTTGAGTATTTCAGAAACTGCTGATCTACTGGGATTTTCACACACAACCACCTCTAAGGTTTATAGAGAATGGTGCGATAAAGGAAAAAAAATCAGTTACTGGCAGTTCTCTGTGCAAAAATGCCTTGTTGAAACCAGAGGTCACAGGAGAATGGCCAGACTGGTTTGAGCTGATAGAAAGGCAACAGTAACTCAAATAACCGCTCGTACAACCAAGGTATGCAGAAGAGCATCTCTGAACACACATCATGTTGAACCTTGAAGCAGATGGGCTACAACAGCAGGAGACCATGCCAGATAGATAGATAGATAGATAGATAGATAGATAGATAGATAGATAGATAGATAGATAGATAGATAGATAGATAGATAGATAGATAGATAGATAGATAGATAGATAGATAGATAGATACTTTATTAATTGAGTAGTGTGTATTGAATTCATGTGATATTTCAAAATTCTCCAACTCTGGTCCTGAAATGAGTACTGTGACTTCAGATTTTTATTCTAACCATTTTCTAAATTAGTGACCAGTTTTTGCTGCTAGTTATCTTATCTTTAGCTTTCATTTTAATTGATTTGTTTTTTTAAGATTCAGCCCTCTGATTTGCTTCTTTATTTCCTTAAATGTCACAGAAATGAGATGTGAAGTGTGGCAACAGATGACCAGCTATGTTGTGTTGTCAAACTCCATCTAATTTCACTCCAACCAGTTTTTTAAATTAGAATCCTATTCTTGTTTGTAAATTAAACCTGTTATTGAATTTCATGGCTTGTTGCTGCTCTCATTCTGTTTCAGCAGACATTTCCAGAACTGTTGATTTTCTTTTTTCTAAGAACACGGTCAAAATGTTTTGTAGATCTGAGCAGCTCAATATTACTGAGACCTTTACCTTTCTTTATTTTGAGATATTATATAACAAACACAGGATGCTAGTCATGTGTTGGCTTGTTTTATATCTCATTATTGTCTGAAAAAAGAAATAATTAAGGGATCTGAGTCTTAAATAGCAAGTCAATTAAATTTAAGGTCAAAGAGTTCATTAGCACCAAAAACTGGTCACTAAGTAAGAAAATTAGTAGAATGAAAGCCTGCAAACACAGTAATGCTCCAGGACTGGAGATGAAGACCCCTTTTTTAGAGAAATCAAAGGGGGAAAACCGAGTTGATCACAGTGCTGATGCCAGTTACAGTGCAACAATTTTCCAGCAGATGGCATCACTGCAACTTTATTCTGGTGAGCACCCTTTGCTTTAGAAGTTATATTTTTGTTTTTTTGTAAATATGATTCAGCACAGTGAATGGTGAACAGTAGAGAAAAAAATACTAAATATTTTGATTTGTACTTAATTCAGTATTCTTTGAAATTATTTTGATACATATTATTAATAAGAGTAGTTTCCTCTTATGGAAAATGAGGAAACACATCAGTCACACATTGATGTATTCTTGATCATCCTTCATTAAGAATGATATTAAATGTGTGAACTCTCCCCATATCTGTGTTGGTTGGCTTTCCTCCCACATCCTCAAACATGTACTTGTTAGGCTGATTGGTGATTTTAAAATGTACCCTGCTGCAAGTGAATGTGGCATTGCATGTACTGTAAGTGTACCCAGTCTTGTCTCAAGAACGCTGCCAGGACAGGCTCCAGCAGCATATCCAGCGGGATATTTAAGAATGGTTTGTTTTTATGTTACTCTTCATACTGCAAAAAAGAGCAGATGAGCTTAATACTAAATATTAAAGCAGAATGCACAAAATGCTGAGCAGTGAATGAATGCATTAACAATTTTATAAACAAAAGAGATATAAACAAGAAATCCTATTGGAAGCACTCAAATGTACTTAATAAATAGTTCCAAGTGGTTTTAATTATTTATGTGTTCATACAGTCCATGTGTCTAAGACATTTCCAGTGATCCATTTTCTATTCTGTACAATAAAGGTGTGAATAAAATTGTGAAGCAAAATATTTATTGCAACTATTACTCAGTGCTTTAGACTAAATCATCATTACTGTAATTGTATTTTTTTTCTTTTTGTTTAATACTTTGTAGCACCACACTGCTTGGCCCTAAAGAAGGGACAGTGCTCCCAAAATACATAGGTTGTTCTTCTTTGTGGTCACCTTCCTCACATGCTTCAAAAAGTCTTCAAACTTCTGAGGCATTATTTGGCCATTTAAGTGGCCTATCCCCAACTCGCCTGACATAGAGCAATTCTGGATTAACTACTATTATGAGACGGACTTCTCCAGTTTACCTCTGATTATTCTTCTAGAAATCAAGCAAAGACTTGAACCTGTTTGTAATTTAAGTATATTGAAAATTGTTAATATAGTGCTATCTACCAGGTTGGACCCCCTTTTTGCCTTCAGAACCTTGCTGTAACTGTTTGTGGCATAGATTTAACAAGGTGCTAGAAACATTTCTCAGGGATATTGGTCCATATTTACATGACTGTATCACATAGTTGTTGCAGATTTGTTAGCTGTACATTCATGATGCTAATCTCTTGTTTCACATTATCCCAAAGGTGCTCTAGTGGATTGAGATCTGGTGACTACGGTGGCCATTTGAGTACAGTGAACTCATCGTCATGTTCAAGAAACCAGTTTGAGATGATTTGAGACTTGTAACATGGTGCGTTAATCTGTAGCCATCAGAAAATGAGCACACTGTGATCTTAAAGGGAGGAACATGGTCAGCAACAATACTCAGGTAGGTTGTGGCATTTAAACCAGGCTCAGTTGGTACTAAGGGGCCCAAAGTGTGCCAAGAAAATGACACCACACCGTTACGCCATCACCAGTAGCCTGAATCATTGATACAAGGCAGGGCGGTTTCATGCTTTCATGTTGTTGATACCAAATTCTGATCCTACCATCTGAATGTGGCAGCAGACATCGAGACTCATCAGACCAGGCAATGTTGTCCCCTTCTTCTGTTGTCCAATTTTGGTGAACCTGTGTGAATTGTAACCTCAGTTGCCTGTTCTAAACTGACAGGTGTGGCACCTGTGAGTGAATTTTTGTGAATTTCCCCTTGGGAATATTTTATTTACAGTGTGCTTGGTGTGTTTGTGTGTGTCCTGCGGTGGGTTGGCACCCTGCCCAGGATTGGTTCCTGCCTTGTGCCCTGTGTTGGCTGGGATTGGCTCCAGCAGACCCCCGTGACCATGTGTTCGGATTCAGCGGGTTGGAAAATGGATGGGTGGATGGATGAATATTTTATTTATATTAATAAAGTATCTATCTATCTATCTATCTATCTATCTATCTATCTATCTATCTATCTATCTATCTATCTATCTATCTATCTATCTATCTATCTATCTATCTATCTATCTATCTATCTGGCATGGTCTCCTGCTGTTGTAGCCCATCTGCTTCAAGGTTCAACATGATGTGTGTTCAGAGATGCTCTTCTGCATACCTTGGTTGTACGAGCGGTTATTTGAGTTACTGTTGCCTTTCTATCAGCTCAAACCAGTCTGGCCATTCTCCTGTGACCTCTGGTTTCAACAAGGCATTTTTGCACAGAGAACTGCCAGTAACTGATTTTTTTTCCTTTATCGCACCATTCTCTATAAACCTTAGAGGTGGTTGTGTGTGAAAATCCCAGTAGATCAGCAGTTTCTGAAATACTCAAACCAACCTGTTTGGCACCAACAACCATGCCAAGTTCGAAGTTACTTAAATCACCTTTCTTCTCCATTCTGATGCTCTGTTTGAATTTAAGCAGGTCATCTGGACAATGCCTACATGTCTAAATGCATTGAGTTGCTGCCATGTGATTGGCTAATTAGATATTTGCATTAACAAGCAGTTGAACTGGTGTACCTAATAAAGTGGCCGGTGAGTATGTTTGTTGCACTGCTAGGCATTATGTGTGTTTCACTTTAATATTTAGTATTAAGCTCATCCACTCTCTTTTGCATTATTTTTTATAGTATTTGGGTGTATGTAGATGACCTTTAAATTATTGGGGATTATTGAGGTTACTATTCCCACTGCAGCAAGTTGAACCAAAACTGAATTTAAACCAGTCACTGACTGTGGATTAGAGTTGTTTCCCGGCATAAGTGAGCTAAGGTATGGCATGGATGACTGCAAACAGTGAGAATAAAGAAGCAAGGTTAATATATATATTTTATATATATATATATATATGTATATCTAAACATATTAATAAAAGGCAAAGCCCTCACTGACTCACTGACTCACTGACTGACTGACTGACTGACTGACTGATTGACTGACTGACTGACTGACTCACTCATAACTAATTCTCGAACTTCCCGTGTAGGTGGAAGGCTGAAATTTGGCAGGCTCATTCCTTACAGCTTACTTACAAAAGTTAGGCAGGTTTCATTTCGAAATTCTACGCGTAATGGTCATAACTGGAACATATTTTTGTCCATACACTGTAATGGAGGAGGCGGAGTCACGTATCGCGTCATCACGCCTCCTACGTAATCACGTGAACTAAAAACAAGGAAGAGATTTACAGCACGAGTCAAACGCGGGAACGAAGGTAAATGACGTTAATTTTTGACTGTCTTTTAATACTGTGTAAGCATACATATTAACACATGTGCAATTAAACGTGTGTGATTTCTCAGGCTTAAAAGCTCGCCTTTTATCAAACACGGGAACAAAGGTAACTGACGTTGTTCACTGTCTTTTAATACTGTGTAACCATACATATTAACACATGTGCAATTAAACGTGTGCATTTACGGGGTGATTTCTCAGGCTTAAAAGCTCGCCTTTTACTAAAAAGGTAAATGCAAAACTATTTTCAATCAGTTTATTGAAACGCTCCCGTTAAGGATTGCAATAACATATTCGCGAGATAAAAGAATGAAGTAGGGGGAAATGAAGGAGGAGCCGCAAACAGCGAAGAGCAAAAAAATTAATTAAACAATTGAGAAGGGAGCGAGTGAAGCATACAAGCATGTTCATAAGGGAAACAAAGCACGGTGTAAAACGTAAGTTTAAATTAAGTTTATAGAAACGCTCCCGCTGCGGATTGCAATAACATATTCGCGAGATAAAAGTTTAATGAGAAGACACGAGGTATAAACGAACCACACGCCGTGGCGCAACGTTAGGGGCAACAGTTTCAACCATTCTATGATCTGCTTCTCGCAACTGAAAGACGGCACATGGCGGATGTTAGCCGACTTGCTGACCGCAACGTTAGGGGCTTCAACTATGGCGCTGACGCCACATCTCAGTGCCAACACTTTGCAGACTCTACTTAAAAGACACGCCCTCCTCACTGGACAGTTAAAAAAGACCAATCAAACTAACGATGACATCAAGTATTACCCAATCAAAAGTAGGAAAGGAGGCATCTTCATAAAATGCGTGTGGGATGATTTGCATGAGACGCTGCTTTAAAAAAAATGATAAAAAAAATACGGGACAAATCCCGTCCAGTATTGATTCAAAACGGGACGCGCAATTTCATTCTCAAATGCGGCACGATTCCGTATTTTAAAGGACGGGTGGCAACCCTACAGTGCCAGGTAACCACCCATACAATCAGATTGTGATTCAGACTAGGAATGCAATGAATGTAATTACCCCGATCTACATACAAGGCAAAAGTCTTGCAACATTCAAAGATGATGGTTTGGGATAAGTACACCATGGAACATAAAACAGCTTATGAAGCCTTGAACCGAAAAAAGCAAGACCTCAGAGATCGTAAAAAAAAAAATAGGAGGTAATGTCGTTTTACTCGCTGTAGATTTTAGTCAAACATTACCAGTTATTCCACGAGGGAGACCAGCAGATGAACTCAACGCGTGTTTAAAATCCATGCTTCTCCCACGCTCGGTTATATGTCGCGTGTTCTCGGGTAGGTACACCAAAAAATGTATACATTTAAGCATGTAATGGGCAAACAAAAAATGAGGTATACCCGAAGGCACTGCAGTAGTACTTAATGTAACTTTACTTCTTAAATGTTAATGTTTTACTGTTTAATAATTTATACGCTTCTTATATGTTGTTCAAATTCTTTTATCAAAATACCAGTGACAGCGCAATGCACGATAACATGGAGTGAATACACCATACGCATCCGCCCACGGCCGCCCTTGTGTGCGCAGATAGGAGTTGATTCTACAATAAAATAAAATAAACATAAAAAGAGTAATACAATCATCACCCATAAAGTGGATAGTAGACGTGACGTACTATATGTGTACCACATTTCAAGTGTATAGGTGAAACGGTTTGCGAGCTACAGGTGATTTAAAATCCTGGACAGACACAAATTGCCACGGTAGCAAATTACAGAAGAAGATTTTACTGTTTAATAATTTATATTTATATGAAATGTGCTTCTTATATATTACTTCATATTCTCATATGATAATGATGTTAATGTTTATATTGATTTCTATGTTATTGAAACTGCATGTATGTGTGTATATGTATGTGTATATATATATATATGCAGTTGGAGATCCACAAAGGGAGAAAAAACGAATCACGTATCATAAAATAGTTTTATTCCTGAGCTTTCAACCCCTATCAGGGGTCTTCATCAGAGGATAATGCTTAGACTTACAAGAATCAAAGGCAATATATAGCAACACATTCAGGGGGGGTGGGGTGGGTGGAGGTGACTAAGTCCGTATGATCAAAAGGGGGGGGGGGGGTTTATCGTTAAATTAAAGTGCATATGTCCTTCTTAAGTTGGCTTATGCTGGGTTTATGTCCAAGTGTCTGTTGATGGCATTTTCATCTGATAGCCAAGACTCGGCCAACTCTCTGGCCAGTACAAAAAGCGTAATTGATTACATCTTGCCTGAAGAAGGGGCCTGAGTTGCCTCGAAAGCTTGCATATTGTAATCTTTCTAGTTAGCCAATAAAAGGTGTCATTTTGCTTGGCTTTTCTCTAAATGACTATAAATTAGCTGTATGTACATATTTTTGAGCGTGTGACCTATGATAAGCTGGCACTAAGTCCAGAGTTGTGTTTCTGTCATGCACCAGATGCAGCCTAAATAGGCCCCAGTCTTAAGCAATCCTGAACTGGATTAACTGGGATAGAAAATGGAAAGACTGATGGATTGAAACAGACTTACTATTCAACTGATACACACACATTTTGTCTCTAACGGTGTTATTTTTATAGAAAGTGTGTCAAATATGGCTATGTTCCCAAATTTTTGGATTTAATTTTTTGCTTTCCGTCCTTAAATAGGAAAACCCAGAACCATAGGAAAATCCAAGTAGTCTAAGAACTGTGGAAGCCTCAGAGCCTGCCAGCTCTTACCTTTTCTCAGATTTTTGTCAATGAAAGTATATTTCCTTAAGTACAATGTAAGTGGAACACGGAAAATCCCTCCCATGAAGAATAAGTATATTCAAGTGGGGTTATCTCTTCTAGTCAAGAACCAGCGACAAAAGGAATCCACAGAGAGGCACTTCCATAGGGTCTTCAGGTTGGTGGAGGTACATAAGGAGCTAGAACTCTACACACTTGGCAGCTCCCTGGATTCTGCGCAGAAAGATTTGTTAACAAATTTCCAATGATGTACTACTGGAGGGCAGTGTGGTGGAATAGTTAAGGTTTTGGTCTTCAAACCCTGAGGTTGTGGGTTGAAATCCTGCTACTGACACAATTTGACCCTAAGCAAGTCACTTGAACTGCCTGTGCTCCAACTGGAAAGCTGAAAAGAAATGGAACCAATTGTATCAGAAATGTTGTAAGTCACCTTGGATAAAGGCGTTAGCCAAATAAGTAAATGTAAATATGCATTGGTGCACAGATACTGAGTCTATAACATATAACACACTAAAATGAAGCTGACATTGAAATGTGTCATGTTTGAATAGCATAACTTGAGGCTGAAAATTGTTGTAACACTGCATATCTGTCCATACAGTAATCTGTGGTTTTAACCAATTGTCTGATTCTTGCTGTTGGGCCAAACTCCTTACACTAACTTATCACTTGAAGTTTAACTTCTTACTAGAAGTGTAAAAGACCAAAGGTGATATCTCAGAAAAACAGTAGAATAGCTATGGCCGACAATGACAGTGACAAAGGGGAACAGAATATCTGTGGATCAAAGTCAAAAGAAGCAGCAAAAGTTCAAATAACTGTAAAATTGACGATATGAATGAATACCATAAAATACAGCAGCATCTATTTTATCTGTCATAATGTTCAGCTTGATATTACTTGCACTAGGGGATCTGAAATAAAACTAATGCAAACACTAAATAAACCCAGAAGGGAAATAAAGGTGAAACAAACCATGCAGCATTACAGACATTGAAAACTGTAGACAGATTTGACTGTAACGGACATTAAAAGTCGAGCACGGTAACATCACATGCCCACTGAACAAACTGCTTCACTAAGCAACACTTTCTACATTTTAAGTAGCCTGACAATGACACAAATTGTTTTGGGAATTTAAATGGCATAGCTCAAAGATCTGCTTTGATTTAAGGGAAAATTAGTGGCAAAAAGTAAAAGATTGCAGAACTATAGTCGACTCGGTTGAGATTCAAATACAAGACTACTGCAGTACCTTCCTTCTTGTGAATGAAAGCAAGTAAACTTATCCTTTCAGCTATAATAAAATTAATTTGGCCTTTGGGTTTTCCAGTTTTTATGACTTTATGTTTGGAGATGTTCCACCTTTCCTTAAAAGTCAATTTCTGTGGTGATGAGCAAACCCTGTGTCATCAATATACCAACTGCAAAGTGTGTTGAATTCAAGATATTCACCATAACATCAAAACCCTGAGTGATTGAAAAATAAGACCAACCTGTCAGCCTGCAGAAATATTTATTCTACCTGAGTTGTTGCAAATGCATATGAATTTGTCACAAAGGGGAGAACGTCTACTTTAGAAACCCAATATGGGTCATAAACTAATTATCATACCTTTGTTTTTGGTATGTGTAGTCCATATCCTCATAACCTGCCAATTTGCATAAGCAGCTAAACTGTAAATCTGAAAAAAACAGTCGGAGGCCAAGCAGATTCCATCAGCAGCAACTGAATGATTTATCTGGGACTGAGCAGTAACCTTTGTCTTCAAAATGCTGGAGCGTCATTGTACAAATCAGTTGAAATCAAACAATAAAAACCTAACAACTACTGTAAAATACTACTTGATTCAAAAGTCCTTGAGCTATTTTAGCATGGCATGTAATTTTTTTCGGCGCCTACAAGAGGATATGTGATTTATTATGCTGAGAGCACTCTCAAATCAGATCCTTCTGTACACTTTTCTCATTTAATAGTCTGCATTGATTTTCTTTACCAGACTGTTTTCCTAACACTTCATTCTAACCCTTCCATTTCTAAACCTACTTTTTTCCATCCCAGGATTAGTGGGTGTCCACTGTGAAATTAAGCTGCAATTATGGAGACCTAAACTAAAGAGTTACCCAATACCATTACACTTCTCATAGACTGTAAATACAATTTAACAGCAAAATAAAAAACACATTCTTTTTTTCATTTTAACTTAACATAATGAGGTAGTTTACCAACAATAAGGCTGTCATCAAACTGCATGACTTCTTCTGTTATTTTCTTTTATTTGTGTAATCTTAAGAAGATCACAGAGAGTTGTACACAGTGATTGCCATCATTTATGTACTGTGACACCCCTGGTGACTCGATCATAGCACTCTTGTCAGCACCGACGACTGTCTGTGACTCGTTACAACAAATGATCTTCTTGTAGCAACTTATAGGTCATAGGGTTGGGCTCCGCTGTTCACAAGAATTAACAGCTGCTTAACCTGAAGCACAGTGCATACAGTGGTCAAAAGCGGAGAAGAACAATGGCGGCTTCAAGAAAAGAAAAAAAGGCAGTGTTTTGGACTATGTACCAGAGGAGTGGCTCAACAAACTTTGGAACCAGCATGGATGTCTATTAGAGTTTTCATGTTTGTTGTGCCACGGGAGAATAGCTGCTATAGCAAAGACAGGGGCTACCTCCTTGTTCTCAATGTTGTTTGTTTACCTTCATGCGGTGCTCCTTTTCGTATTCTAGTGTGCTCATTGCCTGTCAAAATTAGGTGAATTTGTGCTCATTTTGCTGTGGAATATAAGATTTGGAACTGTGATGCAGAATCATAAGGAAATTGTATAATCGGTCACCCCTTGCAATTCCTAATGAGATTCAGCAACTGCAATTGTTTTATTTGGCATGCAGTCACACTGGAAGTCATGTCAAGTCCTGTAGTGTGATGCTGGGCTGAGCAATCTGAATACAGAAGCAAGAAAGAAGATTCATTAATAGGCTAAAAGTTAATAAGTATAAGCTACAACTCAATACATTTTGAAAGCTAGCTTACTCCAACACAGATTCATTTTTATCATCCATTTTAGTGGCGTGCAGTACACCAGTAGAAATTCATCAACCAAGGGAAGTTTTCATGTATCATTTTTACTGTGATTTAGCACATCAGGAAGCCACATTTGTTATTTGTCGTAAAAGAGACACACGTGGTGGGGAGTGGGTGTTTCATTACCTTCTGATACAGTACAGCATGTGGTGCTACAACTGTGGTGGTAGAAAGAAGGTGAAGAATGAAAAGTGGGCTTTCTATGTGAAAATGGAGGGACTTGTAGAAAGTAGTACTTGGCCATGAATAAGATGCCTTGGAGAAATAAAAATGATCTGAGTACAATTGCACTGAAATGCTGGTGCATATATTGAATCACATAAACCCACTTGCAAGTATTATATGAATTGCTGCCTCACTCTGTCCTCCAGACAGCTATACAGTAAACACTTAAAATGATTTCAGGAAATACATGCTGTTCTGAAAACTGCTGGCTCTCCAGTTGTTTCAGTTAGCTAAGTAAAAGGATACAAACTCATCTGAAATTTCATTGCAATGTTTTCTCACTCTTAGAATACAAAGTACACCACCAGCATCAATCTGACGTAGGGAAAGGAGAATGTTGAAAGGTAGCATATTGTGGACAGAGTGAGCCACATGTAAATACCATGGGTCGGCTCACTCACAGTGCTTCCACGGTCCCAAAGATATATGCAAATGTGAGAATAAACAGTGGGTTTTTATTTTGAGGATGGAAGGACTGCTGATCGTACGGTACATAGTACGTCACCATGAATAAGGTGCCTTTTAGATATAAGAAAATATGATATCAAAATGTTAGTGTACATATTGAATCACATAAAAACATGGTTTTAAGACTGAGGCATACATAAGCAAAGAGAGCTGACCATTTACTCTTACTTTTTTGTCTGAGTATTGTCATTTTTTCACACACCTTGGAATACAAAGCACACATGCAGCATGAAATTGACATGTGTGCTCCTTACACACAGCTTATTCCATCCACAGTAAGCCACTTCATGTGTTCTCCTTTCCCCACTTCAAACTGGTGCTGGCTGTGTACTTCACATACTGATAGCTTTGCTGCTGTCAGACAGCTGGCACACATTGATGGCAGATGCTGTCTGCACAATTTGCATTTCAAGTTGTATGAAAACAATACACGATAGGTAGCATATTTTTGCACTGCTGGAAGATGGATTTCATTCTAAAAGAGTATTTATTATTTGGTAATTTTCTGAAACACTTTTGTACCTATAAAGGTTGCTGGGGGATGTATCTAAAATAGGCAGGTGCAAATCATGGCTGAGATGCTAATCTTTCTGGATTGTGCAAGTAACGTTTCATATTTGTTTTATAATTTTTATCGTTTTGTTGAGATAATTTTGTCACCGTTTATTAACATTATTTTTTCACTGGTGTGTCTATTTTGTATGTTGCTTAGTCAGCCACGTAACCAGGTACATAAAGGCAGCCATAGTAGAAAAGATGATCACACACAGAAAGAAAACATAGAAAAAAGTTTATTCCTATTTGTCATGACCACAGTGTACATATTTTATTATTTATTATGTTATTATGATTTAAAATGGTACTGTTGCTTTTACTGTTACTTAATAATGCCTGTTGTGTTTTTTTTTATGTGTACACTGCTATTTGTCAACACATTTTTTGAGTTTTTGTTTGTAATTTTCATTGGCAGACACATGACTAGACATCAAGATTACATCTAATGCCGGCATGTAAAGACTATATGAAAGTTTTTTTTAAATTACAGTGACCCGAAGTGATTTCCCCCATAGGATTGTATGTAAATACAATTAATCCGTATGTAAATATATATTCTTTTAAAGATTTTTAAGCACAAAAATAGTTAATTGTACCATAGAATGCACGGTGTAATAGTAAACTAAATGTTTACTTACTTCTTCTGCTTGGGCTCTCTCTCTCTCTCGCTCGCTCGCTTGTGCTCTTACTCTCTCTCTCGCTCGCTCGCTTGCGCTCTCACGCTCTCTCTCTCTCTCTCTCTCTCGCTCGCGTTCTCGCGCTCACTCTCTCTTTCTCTCGCTGCACAGCGAATGCACAGGGAGAGACTGAACACGTGCGGAAATCGGAAGGGAAAGTGGGTTGTTCGCCAACCGAGTGTGTGGTCGTGAA
The DNA here is from genome assembly GCF_900747795.2 of Erpetoichthys calabaricus. Classification (NCBI taxonomy): domain Eukaryota; kingdom Metazoa; phylum Chordata; class Cladistia; order Polypteriformes; family Polypteridae; genus Erpetoichthys; species Erpetoichthys calabaricus. Next base: position 61,950,258 of record NC_041408.2, read on the forward strand.
CAGATGCAAAAGTTTGGCGAATCTTTTTGGTCGTAACCTGATTTGTACGTGGTCCGAGACGTTCGTGACCTGAGGTTCCACTGTATTTAGAACTAACCAAAAGCTCACAAATCTTTACAGTTGGGAAAATACATTCTTAGCAATTGCTAGGTCCCCTTTAGTAACATTTATTTTGACTTTAATATTTGGGTGTTTGGTTTGGATTAGTCATGAGTTCTGGGTTTTTTGACTCAAACAATTTATTCAATCTACTCTTTTGCATGTCCCAAAATGTTATTTTGCATTATCTACCAGATTCTTTGTCCTCTTGTGTTCATTTAACCTTTCAGTTTTCCAACAGGCTGCCATATTTTGAAGAGTCAAGTGAGCTCATGACTTTTTATGTTTTGCCAAGGCAACATTTAACTTCTCTTCTTTAACCTCACAAAAATCTCTTGTCACTTAATTTCTTTTAATGAGTCCATCATAAAGTTATAGAAAAACCCAGATGGTCACACAAGCACACATAGCCCCACCTGCCTCTTTAAAGGCCTCTCTGTTTTCCATTTCCTAATAGCAGCCACAAAGTCCCACTTCTTCAAGTAAGGATATTTTTGTAATGGGATTATGTGACTGGTATAACTGAGTATCACAAAATTATTCTATCTCGATCCAAGTATCAAAATAATATTGTGTTGTGGGATCCCTGATAATTTCACATTTCAGGAGATAGACAGGAAGGTAATGGCAGGAAGTCCTTACTCACCTGGTCTTGAATAGTCCACCAGACTTCCACTTCACCGGTTAGCGGCCAGTAAAATGGGAAGGTTTTCCCACTGCTTTCCAGCCGTTCCTAGTCATATTTAGTCTCTTTTTGGATGGTTCCTCTTACTCGTTGTCCTCTGGGTGCATGCAGTAATATGGATGATTTACCAATCCATATCAGCTCCATTGTTGGCTCATGCTAACATGTGCAAGACCTCTCCTACTGCCAGTGCGGCTCTCTCTTTCTCACAGAGGTCTTGTACAAGATGTTTCCTGCCAGTGCCTCATTATATGACTATAAGCAAGTCATGGTACCTCTCTAGCTTCAAACTGTAAAACAGAGGCAATTTGTCTTGTAAGGTTCATTAGAAAAAGGTTTTAAACAACAATACTATGATAATGTAAAAAGCTGAAACAGTTGTACAAACTAGTCAAGTTAAGCAGCTTTATTGTCATACCATCCTATACGCATTATTGAAGCATACAGTGACATGAAATAACATTCCCCAGGACCGTGGTGCAACATGTACATGAACACAGGACAAGTGCAAGACAGGTAAAGAACTATACTATATTGTAAATAAATAAACAATAGATAAGTGAATAGATAGTAATAATTTTAAATAGATATTAATAAATAAAATAAATAAATAAATAATAACTGGCCCTGCAGTGGGCTGGCGCCCTAGTTGGTTTGTTTGGATGGAATAATAACTGCTAAAAATGAAAAAAACAACAGTAGCCAACAAGTGTTACAAAGGTAATGCATATAAAAAAGCCACTAGCAGTAGATCTGAGGGCTGGACGACAGCACAGAGTTCTGAGTCTGGATAGACAAGAGGTAGAAGTTGTTGCAGCACCTGGCATAATTGGTTGGATGCTACAGTACCTTCTGATAGATATAAGTGGTCTTTCACAATGCTATAGACTGAATATCCAGTACTTTATAAAGATATCTTTAATTGAGGGCAGAGAGGTTTTAGTGATCTTTTCTGCTGTGTTCACTATCTGTTTTAGGACCTTACAGTCAAAAAATCCAGATAGTGATGTAGCCAGTCAGAATGCTCTTGAAAGTGCATCTGTAGAATGTGTGGAGAATGGGTGCAGTAGGGTTGCCTTTTTTAGCCGATGGAGAAAGTGGAGTTGCTGCTCGCATCCAGTGTGCTATGGAGGTGGTGTTAATTGACAATTTAAGGTATAGACCAGGGAATTTGGAGCTCTTGACTAGTTTTCCACATTCAGAACTCTCATGTGCAGTGGAGTGTGGATAGCGTGGGCCTTGCTGAAGTCAAGAATCACCTGTTTTGTTTTGTTCACATTAAGAGACTGATTGTTGCACTTGTACCAGTCCACCAATCATATCACCATTCTGTAAGGTGAATCACCCCATTGCTGATGAGATCCACCACCATTAGCTACATTTCTCAAAGATTTATAAAGAGTACAAATGCAGCTACCAGAAACGCATTCCAGCAGTAGTATGACTAGTTTTACCAAAAATGCTCCACAGTCCAAGTTTCTTCATTTACAGGTTTGTAGTGAAATTTAAAGCATACAGTACACACAAAATAAGAAAAAAGTTCATAATACACACAAAAAAGGGACAATTCCTGTCTATGGTATATTGCTTAAGGCTTAAATATCTAGGTTACTTTTCACAAGGTTTCTATCTGTTATCGCATACACTAGGACTAATGCCTATATATTGTAACAGTTCAGATTTCTTTCTAGCTGTCTAACTTCAATCTAGGGACTATTGTATTGTCACACAAAGCTAACATTAAGAACATTCCATTATCTTTATTTATAGGAGGTGGATCTGAATATTCCATTATCTACATTAAAGCTACATTACATTCAAGTTCAAACTAAACAACAGCTAAGGTAAATTTACCATTAACATTAACTTAAGAGATTTGGCTCTTACAACCATTATGCCATCTACAAACTTAATGATGGTGTTAGAGCTGTACTCAGTTGTACAATCAAGAGTCAGCAGAGTGAATGGAAGTGGGCTGAATTCACATCCCAATGGGGCAGCAGTGCCTGGAACTGGAGATGGTGTTTCAGGTGGACAGTCTGGGATCTCTCTGTCAAGAAGTCCAGGATCCAATTGTATAGGAAAATGTTGTAGTCTATCAAACCCAGCTTCCATGTGAGCTTCGGAGGGATGATGCTGTTAAAAAGCTGAACTGAAGTCAATGAGAAACATTCTAGCATAAATGTCTCTTTTGTCAAGATGGAATAGGTCCAGACCTCTGTTTCAATTGTAAAATATTTAGTAACTAGTTAAACATGCGGACCTAAAGTCCTGATATAAAAGCAAATTGAAAGAGGTGAAGTCCACCAGCATAATGATCAAATTGGTTATGGATTCTCAACATGTAGGTACCATGTACTGGGGGATTATCAATAGAGGCTGTTATGGCTGGCAAAGGTAAGGTGTTGTAGATACTGCATATGCATTCCTGTGGTTCCCAGGAAAAGAGAATGGAAAACATAGGCAGAGCTTGAGCATAAAGAGTGTTTGAAGCAATCAAGAAGATATGATGGTATTTTCCAGTCTGTTAAGTGTTTGTCTAAGCACTTCATCTGGGTCTATAATGTAAAGACTGGCATAGGCTGGGGGCTGGTGTTTGCTTGATTATGAATTCTGAACATGTAGGTGCCATATCTTGAGGGATTTTCAGTGGAGGCTCCCATGGACACAAAAGGTAAAAGAGCTGCTGATATTGTGAATGTGTTCTAAATAGCTATTTCTTGAACTTCCTGTGGAAGTGATAATATCTTTCTTCCTACATGTGGCGATCTGAATGGATGAGTAGTAATTTTCTCAAACTAAATAAAGAAAAAACTGAAATTTTAGTGAGTGGCAATAATGGACATAATGAAATTATTAGAAATAAACTTGATGCATTAGGATTAAAAGTCAAGAAGGAGGCAAAGAATTTAGGGGTAACTGTTGACTGTGACCTGAATTTAAATCACATATTAATCAGATTACTAGAACAGCATTTTTTCACTTAAGAAATATAGCAAAAGTTAAACCTCTTATATCACTAAAAGATGCTGAGAAATTAGTTCACGCTTTTGTTTTCAGTCGACTAGATTACTGTAACGCACTCCTCTCAGGAATACCCAAAAAAGACATCAATCGATTGCAACGAGTGCAGAATGCAGCTGCTAGAATCTTAACTAGGAAAAGAAAATCCGAGCACATCTCTCCAGTTTTGATGTCACTACACTGGTCACCTGTGTCATTCAGAACTGACTTTAAAATACTGCTTATGGTTTATAAAGCCTTAAATAATCTCGCTCCATCCTATATCTTGGAATGCCTTTCAGCTTACACACCAAATCGTAACCTTAGATCTTCAAATGAGTGTCTGCTTAGAATTCCAAGAGATAAACTTAAAAGAAGTGGTGAGGTGGCTTTCTGCTGTTATGCAGCTAAAATCTGGAATAGCTTGCCAATAGGAATTCGCCAGGCTAATACAGTGGAGCACTTTAAAACACTGCTGAAAACACATTACTTTAACATGGCTTTCTCAAAGCTTCATTTTAGTTTAATCCTGATGCTCTGTATATTCAATTAATTATCATTATTATTCATGGTGGCTCCAAAATCCGTACTAACCCCTACTCTCTCTTCTGTTCTTTTTCTGGTTTTCTGTGGTGGCGATCTGCGCCACCACCACCTAATCAAAGCACTGTGATGTCCCTACATTGATGGATTAAAGACCAGAAGTCCACATGACCGTCATCATCAAGTCCTTCCATGAGAACTCTGAATACCATGAGGACTGATTGAGGTCATTGATGTTAGGTAGAATGCTTAGAGGGGCTGGGTGGTCTCATGGCCTGGAACCCCTGCAGTTTTATTTTTTCTCCAGTCATCTGGAGTTTTTTTTGTTTTTTTCTGTCCTCCCTGGCCATCGGACCTTACTTTTATTCTATGTTAATTTAGTGTTCTCTTATTTTAATTATTTTGTCTTTTTTTCTCTTTCTTCATCATGTAAAGCACTTTGAGCTACATTATTTGTATGAAAATGTGCTATATAAATAAATGTTGTTGTCGTTGTAGAGCAAGCAATACATTTCTGTTTTGGCAATATAGTGCTTTGTTTTCCTCCTGAAAAATAGTTCTCCACAGTGAGGACCTAGCCAATATTCGTATGTGGGAGAGAGCTGTGAGCAATGGACAATATGTTAGCGTCTAGGGAGACATTTGAGCATGTTTGGTGAGGCATTGGAGGTGAGCCTGGTCTTATGATGAGCCACAGTGTTGGCATGCTGCTCAGTGAGTCTCTATTCAGGTGTAAATCTTTCTTTGGCATGCACGGTAGTGTTTTGTCACCTTATGATCGGTCATTTCTCAATTTTCATGAAAGTAAGGTGTTCAGAACTTTGTTAGAGTTTAGGAGTGTCAGACTCATGTGAGTGATTACGAGGATCAGGACTTGTTAGCACGATTCTTTTCCTGTCAGGTATGTGGTGTGAATGCAGATCAGAGCAGGTGGTCCATGCACCTCTCACAAATCACAGCATGCCCAGGCATTCTGACCGAGATGATTATAATGTTGTCCTGTTGCTAAGGTTTGTTTTGTGTCAGGCCTGCCGTATGATCATTCAGCCATAGTTGATGTGTCAAAAGTGTTGCATGTTGCACATCACTGGCCACTCTTGTAAGTAGTGCACAGAGGCGTGCATCTCATGTCTTAAATCGTGGTCGCATGTCCATTTCCTGGGCTGTGTTCTTGCCAGATGAGTGGTGAGATTAGTTGGCCATACTTTTTGTGCCAGTCATGTGGCCCATTGCATGGCGCTGGCCTCTCCTGACAGTGCTGCATGCAGGTCTTTATGTTGTGGTGAAGTGGAAATTAGTACCTGCCATGGCGAGGACCTTCAATTAATAGGTTGTGCTGTGAATGCCATGGCACAGTCTCTTGAGTTACAGCATGATCATGCCACACATGTGAAGTGAATGCTCGCCCATTGTTGTCTGAAGTATGTTGCACATCTATAGGATGCACGGCCTGGCAAATCTTAACAAGCCAGTTGTGCAGAAGCATTCTTCTGCATCAGTGACAGCCAGAAGAGACACTTGAAGGCCAATTTAAGTCCTTCCTTTTTAGCTGTCAGGTTTTTGTCACCTAGGAATTGTAACTCGCTTGTATCTTGTTCTGAGCTCTTGTGATGTTCAAATTTGTAACCTTGTCCTGTAAAACTTGTTCCCAAACAGTCCCCCAGACTGATGTTTACTTGATTATGTTGACCACTTTCATAAGTCGCTTTGGATAAAATTGTCTGCTAAGCAAATGAATGTAAATGTAGTGCAACCTCGAAGACAGAGAACCAAAACTAATTGGTCAGAAATCTGTCTAAATAATTCTCTTTTTTTATAATTGATTGAAAAACAGAAAATGTGACCAAAGGTGGTTAGCACATTGGAAGCATGGCCAAAGACAGTCTACACGTAGGAGATTTAGTATTATGGGGTGTGTGTGTGTGGGGGGGTGGGGGGTCTTTATGCTTAATCTGCCCGTTTGGTGTCCAAATGCAGCAGCAGATTCTATTCAGTCCATATTGGCATGAGCATCAGCAAGGGCTTAACAATCACTCCATTTGGATTGTTTGCCTCGTTCCATTAGAACTACGGGACAAATGATAGTAAGGTGCAAAGAATAAGTGGTGGAAAGTTTAATGCTTAATGGCCTGTATTCCAGAATAAAATTAGATGTAGGTATTCATAATATTTCAAATCAAACTCTTTGGTGGCTCTTTTTGGGGCTATTCTATTTGTGCTCTTAGCTTATCGACATGCATTGTAATCCAATCAAATTATGTTCATGGCATGTCTAGATCCCTAATGAATTTTAAAGCTGTCTTGTTACCTTTCTTTAAATTGACACCTGTTGCATGTTGTACTGAAATGAATGAATAATGGAACATGCTGTTGCACTGGCCTGTACAGAGGAAATTAAACAGAAAAGATTAAGAAATGAAGTTCTGGGGAACCTGAGCCATGTTAAAAAATTAATAAAATAACTCTGACATTGTAATTGTTGTTAAGACAAAAACTAAATGTAGGAAAGCAAATAAAAGTGGAAAAGTTACCAAATTGTTATATAATATAGAAAGAAGACAGAGAAGCAGGTCATGCTTTTTGCTTGTGCACAGACAGGGGAGTGCAGCTTGAAGTCTGACGAATAAAACCCTTACACATTTGTGAAAAGCAAAACTGCTGCAAAACAATGACTTAATTTGGGGCGTTTGTGGCATTCAATGTACTGCAGATAAAGATGTGAAATGAACACTGAATTAAAACCTCACCATTTTTAGACAATATTTGGATGCCCTTGGCTTTTATTCTCAAGAACATTTGATGTTTTGCATGCATGTTTTGAAACGTAGTACCTGAAAGAGTCAAAGCTTGGCTCTCATTTGCAACACTTATATTAGGAGAGGTGATGTAAATTGTTTCCATGGCAACATTATCATCAATCTGATTCTTGTTGTACCTATAAAATGTAAAGTCGAAGCTGAGGGCTGCACTTTTGTCCAGGTAAAAAAGCAAAGGAAGCATCTTAATTGCTCTGTAGCATATATCCCTGAATTTTCTCAGTTTGGCAAAAAATAATAGATCTTATAGTCCCTGACCGCAGCTTTGGTGTAAGCGACTAAAACATGAAATCTCCAAGCCTTGGCTGCACACTTACAAACCTTTAGAAAGTCCCTGCATGACAGTCCAGATCCCTTTCTCTTTTTAGCAATGCTAATCCTCACTGTACTTGCTCAGCTTTATATTGCTTTCTCCTTGTGTCTTTGACTTCCATAACCTTCATTTCAAAGGTTACTTCTTTATTGTATTAAAAATAGATGTTATTGTCCTTCATCAGTGCTATTTAACTTTCTAGCTCACTCTAATTGCTCTTTGTTTTAATTTTTGCTTACTGCTGTGTGCAGCAGCTGCTTTTAAACAACCCTCATAACAAAAAGTTGGTTAATGGAAATGGATGGATGATAAGGTTTGTGAATATCTTTTCCATCTTTATCCAGTAAAAGGTTCCATATTTGGATGCTCATTGCTAAATATTATTGTTATATTGTAAGACACTACATGTCCATGAATTAGGTTAAACAGGCTTGAAAATTAATAGATGTGTAGATGTTTTGGGACATATGACACTGTTGGAGGTAATGGCATTGAGTGCAGTGATCCTTTGATTTAAAAGGCAACATTATGCTACCAACAACCAACAACATTTATCTTTAGCCAAATTTCATATAAAGGATATAGCTCAAAATGTTTTTGAAGATGTCAAAGAAAGTAGTTAAATGCTAAGAAAAATAAATTAAAATTAGATGAGAATAAATGCATAAACAGTTTATATAAGATATATATGTAATGAATAATACAGTCCTTAAATGCAGAATTGTTTTTTAAAGTAAATAAATGACTGTCTGTTGATATGGTCCATTGGCCAGGGTGGACAGAAAAAATAAAAAAAATACCCAGTTAAGCTGGAAAAAAAAAAACTGTATGAGTTCCAGATCAAATAATCGCCCAGCCCTCACTGGGAATTCTGCCTAACATACATGTTCTTAATTAGTTCTTTATTGTTTTTTTTCCAAGTCTTCGTTTTAGACGATTTGATGCACTGGGTTTTAGGTCAGGTTGGGGTATCCACTTTCATTCAGACATCCCAGGTGGCTGCAGAACACCATCACAGAAGAAGTGGAAAAGAAAACAGAGAAAAGTAAAGATTAATAGTGGTATATTTGGTCCATGGCTCTGAAAAAAGGCTGTTTTAAATAAATAATTGGGTCCACTCATGCTGGGGAGTAGAACAGGTGTGATTGATCGTCTGAGAAGATGTCTCGTCTCTGGGTTAGTGCGAGGCGGTCAGCCCACCATGCGTTGCCCTGCCGGCATGTGCGAACTGTCTCATTGTCTCGTTATCTGCCCGGGGCAAGCATTAGGCGATCACACTTGTAACTGCTCCCCAACATATTTAAGAGGAGAGCAAGGGAGAAACAGGAGGAGACAGAGAGCGATAAGTAGAAGAGCCATCAGAACAGCAGCGGGTGGAGAGGCAGGGCCAGCCAGCCAGCGCTTGTGGGGAAAGGCAAAGCAATCATTCAGACTGCGTAGGAGCAAATGTTTGGCACTCTAGGGGCAGATCGTGCCTGCTGTCTATCCTTGAGGGGGCGGGTGCGATCAAGGTGGCATCCTCCCAAGGGATCTGAGGGATGGGCTGTGGGAGCGTGAAGGAAAATGGTGGACAACCAAGACTTGGGGTCCGGAGGAGAGAACTGCAGCTACTAGTGTCTCCACCAGCTGAGTGAACTATGGGTGAGCTGGGGAAACGAAGAAGGAGTTGTGTTGGACTCGTCCAAATCTGGAAGGAACAATTACCCTCTGACAGGACATTAGTTTCAGTCTCATTTTAAGTTTTGTTTTTAATCTCACTGATTTAGATAGATAGATAGATAGATAGATAGATAGATAGATAGATAGATAGATAGATAGATAGATAGATAGATAGATAGATAGATAGATAGATAGATAGATAGATAGATAGATAGATAGATAGATAGATACTTCATTAATCCCAAGGGGAAATTCACATACTCCAGCAGCAGCATACTGATACAAAAAAACAATATTAACATAAAGAGTAATAAAAATGCAGGTAAAAACAGACAATAACTTTGAATAATGTTAACGTTTACCCCCCTGGGTGGAACTGAAGAGTCGCATGGTGTGGGGGAGGAACGATCCCCTCAGTCAGTCTGTCACTGAAGCTGCTCCTCTGTCTGGAGATGATCCTGTTTAGTGGATGCAGTGGATTCTCCATAATTGATAGGAGCCTGCTGAGCACCCGTTGCTCTGCCACGGATGTCAAACTGTCTAGCTCCATGCCTACAATAGAGCCTGCCTTCCTCACCAGTTTGTCCAGGTGTGAGGTGTCCTTCTTCTTAATGCTGCCTACCCAGCACACCACCGCATAGAAGAGGGCGCTCGCCACAACCGTCTGATAGAACATTTGCAGCATCTTATTGCAGATATTGTAGGACGCCAGTCTTCTAAGGAAGTATAGCTGGCTCTGTCCTCTCTTGCACAGAGAATCGCTATTGGCTGTCCAGTCCAATTTATCATCCAGCTGCACTCCCAGGTATTTATAGGTCTGCACCCTCTGCACACAGTCACCTCTGATGATTACGGGGTCCATGAGGGGCCTGGACCTCCTACAATCCACCACCAGCTCCTTGGTTTTGCTGGTGTTCAGGTGTAGGTGGTTTGAGTCGCACCATTTAACAAAGTCCTTGATGAGATTCTTATACTCCACCTCTTGCCTACTCTTGATGCAGCCCATGATAGCAGTGTCGTCAGCGAACTTTTGCACGTGGCAGGACTCCGAGTTGTATTGGAAGTCCGATGTATATAGGCCAGTGTTTTATGGATTATTTATTTACTGATTTTTTAGAAGCACTGCACTTATTGAGCACTTTGTTTTTGGACTATTCTAATAAAAGCACTGAGCACTGTTTCACCTTCCCCTTGCTTTACGTAGTGTCCTCATCTGCTCGGCTCATCCCTCGGAAACGTTATCGGTGGTGGCGGACTCAAAAGGCTCCCAGTGGAACCCAGTAGAGGGGGGCCAACCCACACCATCACATTAATAAAGATTGCAGATTCATTGAAGAGTATGATAATTCTATGCATATCTAGTTTATTTAGGGTAGAAGTAAAATGTAGTTTTGTAAAGGTCAAATTAAAAAAGTTGGTTTTTAGGAGTTTTTAAAAATGATCTACAGTGTTAGCCCCGCATATCTCTTTTGGAAAGTAACCACCTAAAGTTATCTCATTACAAAGTCTAGTATTCTGGTTACCTTAGTATAAAACAACAATAACAGCAATTATTTTTATAGCACATTTTCATACACAGGATGTAGTTCAAAGTACTTTACATGAAAGAGAAACTAATTAAATTAAATAAGAATAATAATGAATAAGTATTAAAAAATAAATCAATATGAGCTTACATAACATAGATATAATTAATACAATAGCATAGTCTTTATATATAATATAATATTACTAGCAAAATACCCGCGCTTCACAGCGGAGAAGTAGTGTGTTAAAGAAGTTATGATAAAGAAAAGGAAACATTTTTAACGTAACATGAATGTCAATGTAATTGTCGTAGACTTATTTTAGTATTGAGAGTGAATTTGATGATTGTAAAGAGTTTAATTCATGATTGTAAATGTTGTGTATGAGAAATGCACATTTTTAGGATGTAAGGATCTCTTTGTAAACGACGTTTGCAATTCTGCCCTTGGGCTGTAAAATGACCAAGCTGCCCTGAAGTGGTGGAGTAAAAGAAAAGGCAACAGTCACGAGGAGGGAGGCGTTAGGAAGTAAGGAAACCCAGCAATGTCAGCCTTGAAGCGGTGGAGTGAACGAAAAGGCAGGAGTCACCAGCAGGAAGACGTGAAGGAAGGCCAACAATAACAGGCTTGAAGTGGCGGAGTAAAGAAGAAGGGAGCAGTGAGCGCGACAAACAGCTGAGGAAAGTAAGGAAGTGAGTGAGGAAGCACATGAGCACGGGATGTCGTTAATGTATATAGGCAGGGAGCCAGCAACGTGGTAGGTGTGTGGACAGTGGCCGTGCAGAAAAAGGCAGGGGGACTGGGGGCGGCCCTTGTGCGTCTCTGCTGTGAAATAAATTCTCTGTTAATGGGAATAAAGATTGAAAACACCAAAAGGAGAGGTCAGTTCCTTACAGCATAATGGTGAGAACCGCCAAAAAGAAGACGTTAGTTTCAAAAGTTCATTACAGGGCACAGCGCAAAATGGACATTTGTAAGTACAGTGTAAACGATGAGCATGGGAACTTTGTGCTTCCTACGTGTATTGGAAGTCGCAGAAATAGTTAGGAGGGGGTCCCCTATCTATATATACAGTTTAGGGGTACACCCGTTTCCCACCCTTTGGTGTTGCAATAGGACATGAAACATACCTAACTTTTGTAAGTACACTGCAAGGAATGAGCATGCAAAATTTCAGCTTCCCACCTATATGTAAAGTGGGAGAATTAGTGATGAGTCAGTGGGGGCTTTGCCTTTTATATGTATAGATAAACCTCTAAATATGAGTCTGATGGTAAGGTCAGATGGCCAAAAGGAAAAAAAAAGTCATGATATGAGAAAAAAATAAAAATTTAAGGTTCATTTTTATCTTTTTAGTCTGTCGATTTTAGGTGTTTCGCTGGCATCTTCTAAAAGAAAAAGTTAAATATTGTTGAAAATTTTCAAAAAGCCCGTCATTATACTTACCATAAAAATGTCACAATCAAACCAGTTATTTTATTGTTTAATGTTGTTTAATTATATGTTAACCAAATCTGCTAGACAAAGTAATCAATTATGCTTTGTAAATGTTGTGTTCTTGTATGTCAAATTAATGTTTTATGGAGTGTTTTTCTCCTCACAGTCCTGAATCAAGCAGGAAACAAACGTGTTTAACATATCTGTAATTACATCCAGCAAAGTGGTTAGCACCATTGCTTCAAAGTGTTAGACAACTGTGTTATATTCCTAACATGGTGTCTGTTTAGAGTTTACGCCTTATCCCATGTTTTTAAGCATTCCTCCCATATCCTTAAAATGTGTGTAACATTATTTGGTAACTTTAAACTGCTTGGAGAGATTGTGGGTGCAAACATGAGTGCACCCTGTGATGGACTGGAATCCTGTCCAGGTTTTGTTTGTGCTGTTTACCTGATGCTGTCATGATAGGCTCTGGTTTAACGGATGGGTATATGGATGTTTGGAAAGGAACACAACACCATTGTAATGTGTTTATTATGAAGAAACAGAGTATGTAATTGTAATGTTCAGTCAAATTCTACAATAAGATTTAAAATTTTGAAGAGATGTTTTTAATGAAGTTTAAAAGAATGAAAGACTACTATGATATACATACAAATGTATATTTCTTATCAGTTTTAATTATACATGTATGATAAGTTTCTCTGAGTTTACTTTCTGTGTTTCCTACCACATCGCAGAAGCTTACATGTTAGATTCATCAGCAACTTATAAAATGTTTGCCCTGTATGTGATTAAGTGTTTCCGTGCGATTGTGCTCTGCAGTGGACATTCAGGGATGCTTACATACGGTATTTAAAGAAGTTGGTTCCGCTAAAGAATGAATTATAAATGCCCCAAAAATGTAACACAACTTTCTCAGACACACTTCTGGCTTGTCAGGGTCATGATGGAGAGCTGGAGCAGTATCAGCCACAGGACATTAACCAGAACAAAAGATGGTGCCAGTTCCCTGATGCACATACTTACACCTGGCTAAATTAGATTGGCCAGTTTAGCTATTAGGAATGTCTTTGGGGATGGGGAAGAAAAAAAATCACAGACAAAAGAAGAAGAATATGTGCATTCTACATAGAAAACATGCATGAAATTCGATTCATTAAGCATTAGTGCTCTCCACATTTGTCCAAATCAAAAATGGTCCATGCACCGTGCAGTAAGCATTTCACATATTGTTGTAGCACACCCACCACCAAGCCCTCATGTGAAGTTTATATTGAACAAATTCTGCCACTTCTATTAGCAATGAAAAGCATCATTGGTGGTGGGTCTGCTTTAAAAGACAGGGAGACACTTCCCCTTGTCTCCCAGCAGGTGGAGCTGTTGTGGAAATTCGTAAACTCATCCCAATAATTTAATGCATTATTAACATTTTTATGAAATGCTCAATGTAATTATCTAGAAAACATTTTTTGAGTGCATGTTACAATCTTTGTGCCTGGTGCTACTGCTAGCCTTATAGTGGGTATCTTGGGCAGGCTCTTGAACCCTGTACTGTTCACTTAATACCTTTGCTCAAAAATGTGAATGTGCAGACTAAACTTTTTATTCTGAGGCTTGGGCCTAATGCCGTTTATAGTGACCCACTAATTGTTTTTTTTGTGACACAATTTACAGAATAATTAATCATGTCAAATAGTTATACACAGTACAATAAATACAATTTATCACTTTTCCCATTGAATAAAATTCAAAATTTATAAATATCTGTCTTTATTTCTGGTTTCGGTGTTGAGTGGTGATGTTGATATTGAGATATCATTTATACTGTCATTTGGTGATTATATTGTATGACAAAATATATTAAAAAATCTTCATTATTTGTGATTTTTTATGTCATTATTCAACCAACATAATTCCCATCAGCACTGAAATCACTTGAGTGCCTTCCAGCGGCTTTGCTGCTGCTTCTGTCGTCCATGGATCCTGCCATGGAGCTCTAAGGATCTTTTCTCTGTGTGTCTACTTCCTGTACAGCTATGCCACTGGCTCTGCCTTACACCTCTTACTTGGGATCAGAGGCAACGTCATCTGCACTCACTTTCCCCCAATATTAGCCAATCCAAGCTAGGATCCTAACCAAGATTTGCCAATGGCCTTGGACCCTGGCCAATAGATTTAAGCAGAGGAGCCAGTCTTGTAAGTACTGCTATTTAAATGCTTGATTATTTCTCTCTTTCTCGCACTCTCACACACACACACAGATTCACTGCATGGCATCTCAAGATGGCTCCCATAAGAACTTTAATTCCAAAAATGCAACTGAATATCATCAATAACAGAGGTCTAGTATGTCTATGTCTACTAGAACTAGGTGTTTTAATCCCTTTGTAATCAGGACAGCATTGATTTCTTAGGTAGGACTGGAGGTGTCCTCATGGGTTTTCATCTGGCAGTGTTACTGCCTCCAGTACGACACATCATCAGTTGTATACCCTTGACTATCCTTATAATTATTATAAGGATATAATTATTGACTAATAATTATTCCATTACTCTGCTTTTGGAATAATTTCTCACCCGCTTTATTTACAGTACCTATAATTCAGTTTTCATGCTAATTAAACTCTTGATTCTTAGGGTAACTATTTATTGCCACATAAGATGTAACATAAAGCGAGCTTGCTGCTGTGGCATACAGGTATATACACATCCTGATAATGTTTTATAGAATTTATTTCTGGAACAACAATGAAAATATTGATTTGTGACAAACAGTGCAGCAAATCAATAAACTGTAAGATTGCTAACCATACAGCCCTGCAGTCCTCAAAGCTTGATGGTGATTAATCTTTATATTTTTGAAAGAACCTTTCTAATTTCTTAAAGAATGAAGTCCTCTTATACAGTGTGAAGGTGTTTAGTGAAACAAAAACTATTGTTTGGAAAATAGCCAGGGTTTCATCCATAGTACAAGTGTTTTTATTTAATATTTTATTGCCCTTTAAATATTATTTTTTACCTTTTATTGAATACTAGCAAAATGCCTGCGCTTCGCAGTGGAGAAGTAGTGTGTTAAAGAGGTTATGTAAACATATATATACATATACATATATACATATATATACATATCTACATATACATAAATATACATACATATACACATCCACATATACATATATATACATATACAAATTTACACATCTACATATATATACATATGTACATATATATACATATAAATATATACATATCTACATATATATACACATATATATACATATGCACATATATATATATATATATATATATAAATATAGATATACATATATACATACATACATACATTCACATATCTATACTAATAAAAGGCAAAGCCCTCACTGACTGACTGACTCACTCACTCACTGACTCACTCATCACTAATTCTCCAACTTCCCGTGTAGGTAGAAGGCTGAAATTTGGCAGGCTCATTCCTTACAGCTTACTTACAAAAGTTAGGCAGGTTTCATTTCGAAATTCAAAGCGTAATGGTCATAACTGGAACATATTTTTTGTCCATACACTGTGATGGAGGAGGCGGAGTCACGTATCGCGTCATCACGCCTCCTACGTAATCACGTGAACTAAAAACAAGGAAGACATTTACAGCACGAGTCACACGCGGGAACGAAGGTAAATGATGTTAATTTTTGACTGTCTTTTAATACTGTGTAAGCATACATATTAACACATGTGCAATTAAACGTGTGCATTTACGGGGTGATTTCTCAGGCTTAAAAGCTCACCTTTTATCAAACGCGGGAAGAAAGGTAACTGACGTTGTTCACTGTCTTTTAATACTGTGTAACCATACATATTAACACATGTCCAATTAAACGTGTGCATTTACGGGTGATTTCTCAGGCTTAAAAGCTCGCCTTTTACTAAAAAGGTAAATGCAAAACTATTTTCAATCAGTTTATTGAAACGCTCCCGTTAAGGATTGCAATAACATATTCGTGAGATAAAAGAACGAAGTAGGGGAAATGGAGGAACAGCCGCAAACAGCGAAGAGCAAAAAATTAATTAAACAATTGAGAACGGAGCGAGTTAAGCATACAAGCATGTTCATAAGGGAAACAAAGCACGGTGTAAAACGTAAGTTTAAATTAAGTTTATAGAAACGCTCCCGCTGCGGATTGCAATAACATATTCGCGAGATAAAAGTTTAATGAGAAGACACGAGGTATAAACGAACCACACGCCGTGGCGCAACGTTAGGGGCAACAGTTTCAACCATTCTATGATCTGCTTCTCGCAACTGAAAGACGGCACATGGCGGATGTTAGCCGACTTGCTGACCGCAACGTTAGGGGCTTCAACTATGGCGCTGATGCCACATCTCAGTGCCAACACTTTGCAGACTGTACTTAAAAGACACGCCCTCCTCAGTGGACAGTTAAAAACACCAATCAAACTAACGATGACATCAAGTATTACCCAATCAAAAGTAGGAAAGGAGGCATCTTCATAAAATGCGTGTGGGATGATTTGCATGAGACGCTGCTTTAAAAAAAAAATGATAAAAAAAATACGGGATACATCCCGTCCAGTATTGATTCAAAACGGGACGCGCAATTTCATTCTCAAACACGGCACGATTCCGTATTTTAAAGGACGGGTGGCAACCCTACAGTGCCAGGTAACCACCCATACAATCAGATTGTGATTCAGACTAGGAATGCAATGAATGTAATTACCCCGATCTACATACAAGGCGAAAGTCTTGCAACATTCAAAGATGATGGTTTGGGATAATTAGTACTTATTAAGTACACCATGGAACATAAAACAGCTTATGAAGCCTTGATCCGAAAAAAGCAAGATCTCAGAGATCGTAAAAAAAAAAAAGGAGGTAATGTCGTTTTACTCGCTGTAGATTTTAGTCAAACATTACCAGTTATTCCACGAGGGAGACCAGCAGATGAACTCAACGCGTGTTTAAAATCCATGCTTCTCCCACGGTCAGTTATATGTCGCGTGTTCTTGGGTAGGTACACCAAAAAATGTATACATTTAAGCATGTAATGGGCAAAGAAAAAATTAGGTATACCCGAAGGCACTGCAGTAGTACTCAATGTAACTTTACTTCTTAAATGTTAATGTTTTACTGTTTAATAATTTATACGCTTCTTATATATTGTTCAAATTCTTTTATCAAAATACCAGTGACAGCGCAATGCACGATAACATGGAGTGAATACACCATACGCATCTGCCCACGGCCGCCCTGGTGTGCGCAGATAGGAGTTGATTCTAAAATAAAATAAACATAAAAAGAGTAATACAATCATCACCCCATAAAGAGGATAGCGGACGTGACGTATTATATGTGTACCACATTTCAAGTCAATAGGTGAAACGGTTTGCAAGCTACAGGTGATTTAAAATCCTGGACAGACCAACGAAAAGCCACGGTAGCAAATTATAGAAGAAGATTTTACTGTTTAATAATTTATATTTATATGAAATGTGCTTCTTATATATTACTTCATATTCTCATATGATAATGATGTTGATGTTGTTTATATTGATTTCTATGTTATTGTAAGTGCATCTATGTGTGTATATGTATGTATGTATGTATGTATGTATGTGTATGTGTATATATATATATATATATATATATATATATATATATATATATATATATATATATAAAAAATATATATATAAAAAGTATATGTGTATATGTATATATAATATATCTGTATATGTGTGTGTATATGTGTATATGTATATATATATGACAGCAACACTCATAACAATGACAACACAATTACATTGACAATCATGTTACGTTATTTTTAAAATGTTTCCTTTACTTTTTCATAACCTCTTTAACACACTACTTCTCCGCTGCGAAGCGCGGGTATTTTGCTAGTATATATATATACATATCTACTTATATATATATATATCTATACTAATAAAAGGCAAAGCCCTCACTGACTGACTGACTGACTGACTGACTGACTCATCACTAATTCTCCAACTTCCCGTGTAGGTAGAAGGCTGAAATTTGGCAGGCTCATTCCTTACAGCTTACTTACAAAAGTTAGGCAGGTTTCATTTCGAAATTCTACGCGTAATGGTCATAACTGGAACTTGTTTGACTGACTCACTCATCACTAATTCTCCAACTTCCCGTGTAGGTAGAAGGCTGAAATTTGGCAGGCTCATTCCTTACAGCTTACTTACAAAAGTTAGGCAGGTTTC